>NW_007224976.1:0-35866 GCF_000164805.1 Carlito syrichta | reverse complement strand
TTTATTGTAGAGATGAAGTCTCGCCAAGTTGCCCAGGCTGGTCTCGAACCTGCAGGCTCAGGCAATCCACTCACTTCAGCCTCCCAAGGCGCAGGATTACAGGCTGAGCCACTGAGCCCGGCTGACTTTTCTTCTCTTAAAGGATGTTCTTTAACGCTGGGATAGACTATAGGTTCAGTTTTGAAGGAAGCAGAGGGACTTCCCTTACTGGGATGAACATTTATGATCCCAAACATTCTAATTCTAAATCATTACAATATTCAGATGTTGAGCAGGCACTTAAGCTTCCAAAGACCAAGTCTTTGAGATCATGCTAAGTTAAGGTTGACTTACAGTTTTGTATTATTTAAACGGGCAGGAAGAAAATGGTTTTTCTTGCAACTGAATTCCAAGAACATTTTTCTTAGGCCACACACCTAAAGGTTCATTTTGTTCCCAATTTTCAACCCAAATTGGGAGAGGGTGTAGGGTCTCCTTTTCGGAACAACCCTGTGAAGGAGTCCTTTGAAAAAAAGGTTGGGCTTCAGGAAGTCTTCATCCCAAATATCAAGGGAAGGAGAAAGTCATTCCATTTCCCTAGAACTCACATGCAAAATAAGTAGATTTCACATTGGAGACGTACAAGTTCTTTTCTATTTCTGCTGCTCAGTGTGCAATTTAGTCCAAAAATTGACTCCAAGGTAGATCATTAAATTGTCAGCAGTCAGTGGGTACTGAAACATAAGCAATCATCACCCAGACAGGAGGTAGGGAGTTTCTAACACTTCCCTAGGGACTTGTGAGGATCTTGACCTCTCCCTATAGAGACTTTTTTACTGAGGAAGGGTGAAAGCAGTTCTGCTTTCTCCAAGGTTGTGTTTTCCTTTCTGCTAGTGATCTCCCCCTAGGCTCAGCCCACTCAATACTGTGTTTAATCTTGCCTTTGCTCTTATACTCTAAGAAATGTGGCTTCTTTTTCTTATCTTTCATCTCCCACCTTTATGTCCTGAGGTGGTCATATATATTCTTTCATATTCATCCTGAAATACTCATTGCTGGAAGCAACACAAGAATATCAAATTTGTATAAATAACACAAATGATTTAGTCCTCTAATATAATAATGGAATATAATGAAACAAGTCACTTATTGTTGTCTGTTTAATTGTACCTTAATATGCATTATTTTTATGGATACTTACCTATTTATACATGAGTTCTGTGCACAGTCTAGTCAACAGAAATATGTTGAATGGACAAATGAATAAATGGCTGAACTCATATCCATGTGTCCAAATGGATGAGATGGCCTATCTAGCTAATTTTCAAGCATCTACGGCTATGACACATTTTTCCTGTTTCTCAATTTTTCTTTATGTTCTCTGTTTATATCTATAGAATGGCAAATAGCTTCTTGCACCATGGGGGGTATTTTGGCAGGAAAATCATACTCTTTACCTGTCAGCTACCTTCCAGAAACACAGGAACTGAGAGACTGAGACAGTGGAAAACATGCCATGCAATTGCTAACAGTTGGCAGAGCAGCAAGTGCACTCGAGTGGGTGGCATTTGTCCCTATTTCTACGCTCTGATCTGAAGCTTGTACAACAGATGTACCGGGGGCTGATGATAGTGCTCATTTGTGGAGGTGAAAATGCTGGGGAAATGCACAGGCCACAGCTAGCATTGGTAGCATAGTGCCGCAGGCTGATGAACTTGTTGGTCCTGCTGGGTACTTTACTTCAGCAACATTTTAACCATTTGCAATGCTAGGAGCAATGGCAAACATTTGCTAATTTAACTTTGTTTCATAAGGCAAGAGTGCCAACTCTAGATGATATGGAACTTTTTAAAAATCCCGTGGCTTTATGTTCCCTTCTGAATAAAAAGTAACCTCCACCTTTAAAAAATTAGCATCTCAAAAATATTTTGTGTCACTACCGTTAATTATAAAAATAATAAGAGGATGATGACTCTAGTGTTGCTTATTATTTTTCTTCTGTAGTCAGCCTGATGTCTTTTTGTGTGTAAATAGTATTGAATACTTTTCTTACTTCTGTTTTTATTTCTCCCTTGGTTCTCCTTTCTCTCACATAAACCCACATATTATATTTTACCTTTTTTATTTCTCTAAGTGGAAAATAAATCTCAGGAAGTTGTAGGACTAATAATCTCTTTAACATACTAAATACATTCTTCCCAGACTCTCAGGGTATATTTCCACACTAAAAATGGGAAAAAAGAAAAAAGTTATATCTATATTTGTGTGTGTGTGTGTGTGTGTGTGTGTGTGTGTGTGTGTGTGTGTGTGTGTGTTGTGTGTATCTGGCAAAGGACAGATATGAAATTTCTGGTCTTTATTTAACCAAGATGAAGTTTCAATTGCACAGATTTTTAACTCCTCAAAATAGTAAAAATGCCACATTCTGAGTTGTTAAGAAATTGATGGAAAGACAATGTCTGTTTTAATTACACAAACTAGTTAAGAAAAAGAGTGTAAGTCAGCTGATATTTCTTTTTTCATTATTTATGATTTAAGACAGCACATCTTTTTCCTTTCATTATTTACATGGCATCTAATAACTGGCCTGATTGAATTTAAACATTTGCAGTGGGTTGCTCAACAGTTATACTTTTCATAGAATCCAGTACCTCAAACGGCAGTTTCCCTATTTCTTCCATTTTGATTCTCTGCCTATGCCCATTAAATAATGCAAATTAGGTCATTAGTCATTGACAACATTGTCAATTAAGAGTGTAAACTCAGCTATAAACTCTACGTGCCTGACCTCAAATTATATATTGCATTTTAAGAGGACTGTTTTTATCAATGGCAAACCCATTATTTCTACTCATAAACTGGACTCTAAATCCAAGGAAAGGATTTTGCTACAGAATCTTTATTTGAAGAGAACTGGGAAAAAATGATCATTACCATGCCTAATGTCTGCTATTGTTTAAATAGTCTCAAGGGCTTCAGCACTGTTGCTGGTGGAAATCAGATCACTAAAGACACTGCCCTTGTATCTGGAAAGCCAGTCCTTGCCCCCATTTGCACAGTGAGTTCACTGAGGAGAAATGCTATGGACAGAGTAATTAGAAAAGTCTTCATTATTGTGAAACTGAAAAGGGCTGGCAACTATCAGAGACAGCTTTTCTGAATTTGGCCTTATAACGCAGGCTTCCTCACCCTCATCTGCACACAAAATTTATTAACTTCAGGGATAGGGATCAGGGTTGCCTTTACCTTGCATTCCTACATAGCCATGAATTAATTCCCAAATGCCAGCGTGAGTCTGTTTTCTTTCTTCTACATTGTATTTGTGGAAACAGCTGGAAATATTACTCTGTGTGCCACACACACCCATTCAGCATAATTTCTTGTTCCCAGAGTGCAGTAAATGAGTAAAGAAATCATTCATCTGCCTTTCACCTAACTTGGTGTGTGAACAATACGTTGTCCCATGGTTGGTTCAAATGACTACTTTCATGGAAACAAACAACAGCAGCAACAACAAAAAAAATGGGCAGAAAATAAAAAATCTGTGCCTTAAAAAACAAATAAACAAGCTACTGTTGTATTTCATCAGTCAGTAATCACAGAATTTTAAAACTGAAAAGAATTGTAGCAATCTTGAAATAAGGACAGGAGTTAAGATGGGCCACTCTGGTATAAAATAAAAACACTAAACTTGAAATCAAGAGATCTGGGCAAGTCAAATGTTTTATGAACAAGGAAAGTTCCATGGTAGCTTGAATGATTTCTAAAGGTAATTTTTCTGAATATCACAGGGATACTTCATAATGAGTATACATACAATAGGGATCAAGTTTTGAGAGTACAGGGCAGAGGTCTTCAAGTTTTGGGGTTATAAGCCCCGTTTTTAAAAATAGAATTTATAACCCCAAAACTTGTACTATTAAACACATTTAAAAAAATTAAAATGGATTAATATATATCTAAAATCCCAATCTATTGGGATTAAGAGAGAATGTTAAGGGAAATTTTTATTTTTTACTCTGATTATGGGATGTGTTTTTTTTTTTTACAGCTAACTTATATTCAAATATAATTAGTATAATAAAAACATGATTAAAAAGCAGAAAGTCATTCTTTACATAAGAAAACACTATGATATTTATAGATCTTTATATCTATCATCACAAATTGCTTTGGGTTAATACTTGGTATAAAAAATGTGGAACAAATATTTTAAAAGAACACAATCAACTCTAAAAATTAATATTGTCTCAAGAATGTTACCTAATTCCTTAGCCAATTAGATCCACCCTTGTTTTCAAACAAACAAAAACTGGAAATTTCTTCCATAGGAATAAAAATAAAATAAAAATGCAAAGCATATCTAAACAAGGAAGTGTCCCTGATTGTACAGAGGTGTTCTGAATTTGTCATTCTTCTTGGATAGACCTCTCCAAAGTATTATTTATTTTTATAGGTCATTTATCTGATTATTTGCTGAGATTCCCTCAGTAGGAACCAAAATATCTCCTTTGAACCAGTTAAGTCAGAGACCATTTGCATCCAACATTGTTGTTATCATTTTTGTTCCTAGAAAGATGGTGTATTCTAGGGAAGATGTAGTTCTGCCATGGTAGGAAAGATAAAACTGAGGGTTTAAAAAAGCTATGGAGTACCCAAAATAATATTAAAGTTTGGGACTTCAAAACACTTAGTAGGTTGTTTGTAAGTATTTGTTGAAGAAGGACTAGAAGAGAAAGAAGGAGGAAGGAAGAAAGGAAGGTAGGAAGGAAGGAAGGAAGGAAGGAGGGCAAACTGATGGACATTAGTGTTTACACAAATTACTTTGGAATAAAATGACAATTTAAAAGTAGCTTTCTCACTACCCTCAAAACAAGCAAGATTCTTGGGGCAGAGTTTTCTATTCCACACCCTAAGAATATGTTTTGTGTCTAGTGAAGACCCAAGAAGAACTCAAGGTATATCAATAAATGTAAATGGTTTAATGTCAATATATATAGAGAAAAAGCCAAGATCTTATATGATGTATTCTATATGCTTTAAAGAAGTGCTGAAGTTGAGTTTATTTTTTGTTCCTAACATATGACATTTTTGAGATCTTAAAATCATACACCTTTACCCTAGATTGAACAATGTCATGATTTTTCAGGCAGTGAGTGATAAAAGGGGAAAAGGAAAATAAAGCTTGTGAAGGAAAGAGCTGTGGTTGGAGGAGGGTCAGTGACAACTTAAAGTATTGGATAAAACAATATAGGTAGTCTTGCAGTTATGGAAATATCAAAGAACTCTTTACAACGTGATAAGTAATCAGATTTCATTTGAGAATTCTATGGTAGGAAAGTCTACTTCTGTCTATGGTAGAGTAAATGATAAAAGTCTAACTCGCTCATGGTAAGTAAACATAAAAATGAAGAAAATTTATGAGGCAACTGTTTCAGGCATAGGAAAAGTCAGTGCAAACTTTGGTATCCTTGAGAGAAGATAAATTTACAATCATGCTAAATCTCTGCCTAGGAATCTCGGCAGAGTAATGGAAACAAAACAAAAGGAAGGAAGAGAAGAAATGGAAATTCTTGAACAAAAGATTACAGTAAATTAAATTTAAAAAATTTTTATCTTCAGTGCACCATTGTCTCAGATTCCTCTAGGGATACCTTGTGTATAGGGTGTTGGCTAATTTGCCAGAAGGTTTTTTCCCCCCTCTTTGTCTATTCCCTTCTTAAATTTGAGTCTTCCTTCTGTACTGTCCGGTAGAGACATGATATAACAGATGCAGACCTATCAAAAAGAGAATTTAAAATAAGTATGATTAATATGCTAAAGATGTTAATGGAAAGGATAGACAACATGAAAGATCAGATAGATAATTTCAACAGAAATGGAAACTTTAATAAAGAATCAAATGAAAATACTAGAAAGTAAAAATACAGTAGCAGAAATGAAGATTATCTTTGATGAGCATAATGGTAGACTTGACAAGGAGTCAGTGAACCTGAATAGAGATTCACAGAAATTCTGCAAACTGAAGTGAAAAAGATAAAAAGAATAGAGGGAGAAACACTCACAACATAGCTCCAAAAGTTTTAGACAATATCAAATGTTCTAAAATATGCATAACTGAAATCCCAAAAGAGAATGGAGTTGAAAAAATATTTAAAGAAATAATATGGCTGGGTTTGGTGACTCAGCCTGTAATCCCAGAACTTTGGGAGGCTGAGGCGAGTGCTTTGCCTGAGCCTGCGGGTTCAAGACCAGCCTGGGCAACTTGGTGAAACCTCTACAATAAGTCAAAAATTAGTTGGACGCAGTAGCGCGCCTGTGGTTCTGGCTACTTGGAAGGCAGAGGTGGAAGGATTGCTGGAGCCCAGCAGCTCGATGCTGGAGTGGCTGTGAGCATGCCATTGCACTCCAGCCTGGGCGACAGAGTGAGACTCCAACTAAAAAAAGAAAGAAAGAAATAATAGCAAGGGATTTTCCAAAATTAATAACAACCACTTAATCATAGATCCTCAGAGATCTATGTTCTCCTCAGAGAACACCAAGCAGGGTAAATACAAAAACAAACACACAATAAAATCATCTATATATTTAGACTGCTGAAAACAAAAAACAATGATAAAGTTGTGGAAGCAGCTTCTCCAAAAAAGACCCATTATCTACAAAGGAATGAGGATAAGAATTATAGCACACCTCTCATCAGAACAAATGCAAGCAAGAAGATAGTAGCATAGCATAACAACTTTATAGTGCTGAGGGAAATAATCAGCCCAGAATTTACATTCAGAGACAAAAGCTTTCAGAAATTCATAAGAAACAAAGACTTTCTCAGATCAAGAAAAACTAAGTGCATAGATGCATTGGTAGCAGACTTACTTTATAGGATATGTGAAAGGAACTTCTTCAGGCTTCAGAAATATGACACAGGTCAGAAACTTGAATCTACATAAGAAAACGAAGAGCACTGGAAATGAAATACATGGGAGTGAAATATAATTTATATTTTCTTGTTATTTTCTCTAAAAGAAAACTTTTCAAAGCAAAAATAGTAACGTGTTATGTGCTTATACCATGCTGTTATTAGGGGATTATGCAACACATTAAACTGTGTAATTTATTTGAAATTAGACAGAAATTATTTTAAAATGTATATTGTAACTCCTAAGTCAACCAATAATAATTATTTTAAAGAAGTTAAATAATAATTCAAAAAAAGATAAAATTAAATGGTAATGTCTAAATAGAGAAGGCAGAAAAATAAGGGGGGAAAAATAAAGAACAAATGGAACAGAAAGAAATCAGATTTCAAGATAGTTGATTTTAATCAATTCATTTCAAACTCACTAGATGTGAGTGGTCTAAACACACTAGTTGTTCTCTTATTACCGTTTTAATATCTGAGGGGTCAATAGTCATGTCCTCTTCATTTTTGCATTGATAAATGATATTCTTATTTGTTTTTATCTTGATTAGTCTGACACAGAGGATTGTATAGCATAGAATTTCATTTATATGAAACTCTGGAACAGGTAAAATTAGTCTCTAGTGGAAAAAAGGTAAGTCATTTCCCAAGGTAGTAGGTTCTGGAGGGGAGATAGCTATGAAAAGAATACCAGAGAACTCTTTAGGGGGCCATGGAAATGTTGACTTGATGGTCATGGAAACCTGAACTGAGGTGGTAGCTACAAGGATACACACACACACACACACACACACACACACACGTATATGTCGAAACTTATTTGAACACTTATAATGTGTGCATTATGTTGTATGCAGTTTATATCTCAATAATGTTGATTGAAAAAAGAGCTCACTAGCAGAACAAAAGCCATGATATCCATCTTTAATTTCCTCATCTCTGGTGACAGCAAAACTGTAAATCTGTTCACATCCAAATTCAAAGTGCCAATATAAGTGCCTTGGCCACATTGGTCTTTTGCAAATAAATGTGTTCAGACCCTTAGGATGCAAAGATCAACTCTTCCATAAAATACAAAAATAAATAATAACAAGGGGAAAATTTAAAGTTCTGTGTTATTTTGATATATAGGAAACCTGGCTGAGAGAAATGCTTCTTGCAATACAGAAATAACATTTTTAAAGTTTTTAAAGAAGATTGTTTAGACTAAGATTTTATGACCCTTCAGCATTTATAACGAGTCCTCTAATAACTTTATCTTAATGATTATATAGTAAGTTCTGTCTCTGTAAGCTACAAAAACTTTCCGAGAATTTATGTTTTATCAGTTTATGATACAACATACCCCATTTGTAGCCATTTTACATTCTACCTTGTTCCAAAAAAAATTTGGGGGTAGATAAAGATAAATTCTTCAATATTTTCATGACTTAAAGGAAAAGGGAAGTGGCAGACACTATATCGTCCAGACCAACTGAAAGACTAGCTGCAGATACAACACCAACACATATGACAACTCAGGAACGAATTTGAACTTTCTCTTCCTCACGTACATCTAAGGAGGAGTTCTTGCTTGCTTAGTCCTGAGAATAAACTTCCATGGGAGAAGCCAAGTCATCAAAATTCTGCCTTTGGTTGGGGTCTTTTCATTCTCTTGGCACCATGGTTGTAAGGTCTGGAAGTTTACACAGAGTCAAGGTAGAGACCAAGAAAACAGTAGCAACGACCAAGATCTGGGCATTCCATCCTGATGCTGACTTCAGAATCAGGTAAAATCTGGAGTTGTCCATTTTACTCCCCAAGCTTACCTCTCTAGAAAAGAACAGGATCTCATTGTGAAGCCGACATCCCCTGTGCATTATCTCCCGGAAAGTGCCACAAAGTACAGTTGCCTTTGAAGTTCAAGGTCTGGGGATTCTGGCTGCACAATCAGACTATCAATGACCAGTGCTAAGTGCTACAGCAGAGATTATACAGAAGCCTCTATATTCAGGGACATGAGAGCTTCCTGGAGAATAGAGGGATTAGAAGTAGCTTTACAGAGGGACAGGACTTGAGTTGCATCCAGAAGTTGCCAATTTCAGGCAGGTTGGATGGAAGGGGAGCTTGCAGGATACTGAATGGGCTAAATGATGTTGGCTAAATCTCCTGAAGAATAATCGTGATTCTACCAAATATTGTAGTAGCTGCTGACCCTACATCACCTAGTTGGCATGCATTTGTCAGCCTTGCAGTGTTTTCTCTATTTTCTACTGCTGCTGCAAGGGCAGAGTCTGAACACAATTATTAAAAAGTCTTCCATGGCTGTGTTGAGTCCTTGTCTGAAGCTTTTGCATTTATTTTAAATCAGTTTCATTCACTTTGGAAGGAGGTAGGGCCTTTGAGTTACTTTAATTCCTACCTGCAGGTACATCCTGTCCTTTTGTAAAATGTATTTTCCTGATATTTATGGAACAATTTACGCTGTCTAATCAAACAAATTAAAACACTTATTTTTGCTTTCTTCAATTCAGTCGATTGTTAATAATCATGTTGTCATTTTTTTCCAGGCTTGGCACCAAAACTTTATTCATTCCCCTTAGAAATTCTGCCACCAACCTACTATAAAAACTGTCATTATCTTTCAAAGTCACAGTCCTGACATCTGTTAAATAAAGGTTTATTTTACACTTCAAAAGTCAATCTGCACAGCTGACTAAACTCCTTCAGAATTTTACAGCTTGCTCTTGTCAAATATTTGGGAAAATAAAATTTGCTCTTAAAAAAATATTTGATTTTTACAGAAAAGAAAATACTGTTTATCAAAATTATTTTGTTTCTTATTCTGAAGGGAAAAAAACCCCTCAACTTTTCTTATCAATTCGTTTTTAGAAAAAAATATAAAAATAAAAGAAACTGAATTTCTGTGAATTTCATTTCACATAACAATTTCTTTTTTCGAACAACCCTAAAGGTTGAATAGGTCATTGAAGTTCCAGGTAAATTGTTAGAAAGAAAATCGCAGCAACATGACTGGCCTTGAGAATTAGGGGAGAGCTGCTGTCTTCTCCCTGTTCCGGGGGAGCCCCTCTAGTCTTTCTCCACAGCCTCTGCCTGACTGATTTAGATTTGAACCATGGCCTTCTGTGCTAAAGACCCTCTTTGACCTCCCTCATTAAAGTAAAGGACAAATCTCCACTTGCCCTCTAACCTCACTGGAAACAAAAGAAGGAAATGAACACGTTACAGAACATCTGCCCTATATTGAGCTCTGTGCTAAGAACTTTCCATGGGCTACCTTGTTTAATCCTTACAATAACCCTACATTGTCATACCCGGGATCTGAAGTCTAAGTTTATCATTAGACTCTAAATATTTGCTGCAGTAGTGTCACACCCTAAAAGAACTCAAAAGGGAAGATCCCGTGTCTGAGATGCCAGAGAAATGAACTAGAAACAACGGACAAGACATTAACTTTATTTCGGAACTTACCTACAGGGAAGATCATCCAGGAGTGACTGGCTGGACAGGAAAAAAACACTCCCGCCTGTAAAAAAGACACATAGGTTGTATAGCATCTTACAAAGGACCGAGCGCTGGGTTAAGATGCAAAGTGTAGGGCTTCTAGTGCGCAGGCGCAGTGTGAGAACGCGCTTGTACGTGCCTCACCTGTGCAAGGAATGGCTGTGATTTCTCTCTAGGGGTGGGATTTTTAGTATTATAATGAACTAAACCGAACCAAAGGTTATGGACATTAATCCAGTCATGCCTGATATGGTCTGAGCCAACCTGGGAGGCCGACTGCCTCAAGGAAGGGTGCTCAAGAACATTCACTATGTGTAACTGCAAGATGTGATCAGCAGGTATGGAGAACTTATTTTGCCCATGGCCTCAGTATGACCTGTGTGCCCAGGCATGGAGCCTGAGGAGAAGGAGACATCCTGCATTGGCCACCCCAGACTCCTCCCCAGGCTCCAACTCCCAGCTCAAGGCCATTACGGAGTGTGTTCATGGTGTCACTGTGTATCACCCTATAGCTGCCTTACTGCAAGCTACAAAATACCATGATCGATCCTTTCACGAACATACCTTTTTCCTTGTTGTTTGGCATCTTACGATTCCAAGCTTCAATTTTGTTCAGTGAGAGCGCATGTCTCTGCAGCTACACACATTTGTGAATCCATAAATTCGTAACTGTTAAGTGAAGTATTTTCAAACATAGTGTGTTCTGGGTACGTTACCGTTTTTCTCCTGTGGATCTGCTGTCTAATATAAATAGTGATGGGTCTAAACATAGCGTTTACAGGAATTTCTATGTGTGTTTTCATGGATAAAGCTTAAACAATTTGCTCCTGCTTCTGACATAGAAGTCATGAAATTTGCTGTCTAGCTTCTTACATCTTAGGTTTTCCACCCACTGCCTGGGGTAATAGAAGGAGCAATGTGCGAGAAATTGGAAGACCTGGCCTCTGATACTTGCTCTGCCATTAATTAGCCATTTCACATTGGAAACGTCGGTTAGCTTATTCCAAAACCATTTTCTTTTTGGTGCAAAGAAGAGAAATAATAGTACCTACCACTCAGGTTACTATAAAAACCAAATAAGTCATGTGGAAATAATTAAAAAACTATAAAGAACTTTTAATGATGCTAAAATTAAAATTTATTACTGTTACACCCTGGGTAGAACCCTCTATAGTCTCCAGTGTTCTTAAGTTAAAAGCCAACCTCCTTATCGCTGCTCACTAGTCCAGGTTCTGGGTTGCAAGCAACTGGAATTAATTCTTATAATCTTAGAAAGAGGGAGCTCTTTGGAAGAATATTATAGGTTCACAAAATCCCTGGGTGACTTGGGGAATGAAATGAACAGAGGAGCTCTGGTGGACAGATGGAAAGATCAGTCTAGAAGAACAGAGTCCCAGATAGTGTTATCACCACTGCTTGATGCGATGGGATGCCACTGCCATCGAAGAACTCTAAACTCTTCCTTTAATTTTGCATCTTTTGTTCTAAATTCAGAGACTTGAGGAGGTGGAATGATTGGCCTAACATGGGTCCCATGACTATGCCGTGGATACCAGAGGGTGTGAACAAGGAGGAGGATCTCCCTTCTTTATCCTCCATAACAGGAGACTATAGCTGTGGATACTATTGATGTCTTGCACAATGGGAGATGCCCCCAGATAGAAAAAGGGGTTGGACGCTAGACAGTGAATCCAAAGAAAAAACAGCTGATACCCCAACCCATGACTTCCTGCATAGTCTGGCTCTGCTTCCCCCATTAGCCTCATCTGCACCACCAATGACAACCCCCCTAACTCACCCACAGCCATGCTGTAGACTCCCTAGTCTTATTTCATTCCTTTTTTGAGTCAATCTCTTTTTCATCTCACTCAACTGGGACACCTGGAGCTCTTTCTTCTCTACCATCTCTTTGGCTAACTCCTGTTTCACCTTTAAGTCTCAGCTACAAGGAAACTTCTGTGGAAAATACTCATATGATCACCACCACTCTTGATCAAATCTTGCCTCAACCCCACCCATTGTGTATGCCCATATAAACCCATGGTTCTTCATATAGCACTTATGTTTACTGATCATCAGCATGGTTTTGTAAATGTCTGTCTCACCTATGAGAATGCAAGTTTCATGAAAATCTATATCTATCTCATTCATGAATATACCCCGGTTTTCAGTAACCCCCACTATGAGCAGGTACAAACTCTCCTCCTTCTTCCTTTGGGTTATGCAATCTTAAAGGACTTGGCCATGTGCTTAGTCTTCTTTATATCCTTCTGGTTGGCATAATTCTAGGGAAAACTGAATAATGGATCAGCAGATGGGTGGATGCATGAATAAAGTAGCTGGAAATGTAGTGAAAAAGTTCTTTCTACTCTTCTCCTTTGAGCCCTTCTGATATGTCTTAAATTCCTTTTGTTACTGTAAGCTGGGAGAAAAAAATAATAAGCACAAGCACATCTTATCAACCGATAAATATGGACTAGGTTTTCTGTTAGATACCATAGGGGTTAAAAGTAATTTTAAAACTTAATTTTTTCCCCCTCTCAAAGAGCTTACCTTATAGTTAGGAAGACAGGGCAATAACACATGAGGAATTAAACAATAAAGGCTGAAGCCAATAATACAAGACAGTAGTAAAGGAGATGTTATGTGATGGGGTATTGTTAATTGCCAATAGAGTATAGACAAGGAAAGCTATTCATTCTGAGACAGAGGTTTTGGCTTTTAGAGAGGCCTCTCTTTCTCCACGAACTACCATTCACAGATACGCACACTCTTCCCAGAGGAACTGCACCTTTTAGGAAACACTTCTGCCTACCACCTTTCTTCCAGCCCCTCCCTGCCCTCTCCATCTTCGCAAGTACATTTTGAGTTGTGAGCCTTGGATACAATCACTTTCCGGTACTCTGGGTTTCAGGCTGTAACTCTGTGTCTTTCTCAAGAATCTGTGTGTGAATCATTGTCAAATCAGAAGCCCTGTAATTGCTGCTTTGTATAAAAAAAGCACAAAAATAGGTGTAGACAGAAATGGTGACTGTTTAGTGGTGCCCATTATATATGCTTGACTGCACAACTCATTTACAAAGAATTGTACAAGTTGCCATGTTTCATCTAGTTTAGTTAACCCGAAATAGGTCTGTAATTAAGAATCTTTGATTCTCTCTGTGCCTATTGGACACTCAACTTGGACTGTCTTGGTTAGGAAATTGGATCACGTTCTAAAACAGGCTGACCAATGTGACCTTCCGGATCTACCACTTTCTGGTTATGTCTTTAACTTCTTTAAGCCCACACCTTTCTCATCTGTGAAATGGACCCAGCATCTAAGCTTATTTGTGAACAATGAAAAAGAGAGCAGGCACACAGAGGTTTAGCACAGTCAGTACATTTTAGCTGTCAGTATTAATGTAACCAAAACATTTTTTTGACTGCGGTTGCTGTCTATTGTATGTGCATTTTTTCCAGCTTTTTTTTTTTTTTTTTTAATTGGAGTCAGGTAAGGGGAGTAAACCATGAGAGCCAGGCATCTCGCAACAGAAGCAGCGTAGCTTCAAGATGGTGGCTGAAGGAGAGATGGAAAGATGGGAAGCGGGCCATCTCATGTGGTTCCAGTGAGTGAGGGAGGCTTTCCCTCCTCTCTCAGGTACTCTTGCCATCCTAAGGCCACGGCCATTGTGCAGAGTGATTACTCCTGTTGTTTCCGCAATCAACAGCCTAAATTATGCTCATCTCACTAAGATTAGAAAAAACAAAAATTCCCAACTGGACGGTGGACCACAGCAGTCTGTGAGCAGGCAGGCTAATCAGGAAAGCAATTTCCACATGGGCAAGGCAGCGCTCAGGACAACAAACACTGTGTCATTTTCTGGCAATTAGAGATGGCCGCTCTCCTTCCTCCATTCATGTTAAATTGCATGTGTGCAGCACAGGGCAGAAACTCCAGGTGGAAAGGAGAAAAGGAGACCTGAGATCCTGCTTTCAATTAGCTTCTCCTGTGACATTAGTCATATCCCCCTCTGTCCACCCTTCCTAGGTCCTCTAATCATTTCTAACCATGGGCAATGAACATATGTCTCTCCATTCCCCTAACAGGCACCTGTCTGCACAAGGAGGCAGGCCAATCCCGCCCCTCCCTTCCTGCTGATGGAGATGTTCAAGCTTCAAATTTCAATTCGGCCTCTGGGTCTGAGGCTCAATTTTGAACAAGCTGGCATGGGGTGGGTTCTGGTGGTGTACTTTTTAATTGCATTATCCTGGGTGATGAAAATCCTTTCATTCTTCATGCATGAAGCACATGCACACGGGGCACATACTTCCCACAGTGACTTTGAGCCAGGGCCCGGTTCCCTCCCAGGGCCACTTTGTCAGCTGTTCTAAGATCTTTTGTCATCGCAGTGCTATTAATTGCCCTTGAGCCGCACCAGGCTTTTTAATTCAGATTTCCCTAGAACAGCAGGAGGGAAAATGGAATGATTATAAAAGGGGGTTAATGTTAATTGCTGATGGAGGTAGAGGTTTTTGTCATTGTTGTTCAAGATAGCCCTTCACATTTTGTAATCTTGAAATACAGAAGTAGAGTTTGAGTAAAGGATCATTGCAATCCTAGGATCTTCTTGATAAGCCACAGGACAGGGAATGAATGTGCCTTCTTTTCTTTCCTTGTTTTATTTAATCTACTTGTCCCACAGTCAAGGTATTCAAAAGATCTTGCTTGCATAGATACAGGAGAGGCCTGTTAGGGCCACACAGTACGTGTCCTGATTTTAGAGACTCAGGGGAACAAAAGTAGCAAAACTTCAACTTTAGACATGTAAAGGAAATGTTATATGGACTCCTGAGGAGATTTTAAATGCCATCGATACTGCAGATGGCAGGTGAAACAATGAAGTATCAAAGAAGGGCACTTACCCGTGAGATATTCAGAAAAGAGTCGAAGCATCAGGCCCTTGATATAGAATTGAAAGAGTCAGAGTCAAATTTTAGCATCAACAGGTAAGAACATCCACCACTTGATGCCGCGAGAAGCAAGTTATATTTTCTTTTTGAACAGAATTTTCATTTTATACATTACTTCAATAGAGTAGGCAACTGTGTTGTTGTAATTATGTGCATAATTGCATTCTTACACAATTTTTTAAATAAAATATTTATTTTAGGCAATGCTAAAAAAATCCACTTTGTATTGTGATAGATGAATATCCATTTTCCTTCAATGTTAGTAATCAGAAATCCGAAGAAGTGTGGCTTTTTGCACTCCCTAAACTCCCATGTACCCCAGACCTATTCTCATCCTCCCCGCTGAGAAGGCACGGGACCCTCAAGCACCCTGTGGCTTCTCACCACCATTTTGGAGGTCAGAGTGTTTTGTCTGAGAAACGACTAACCATCTCAGCTCTGAATCTGCTGCAAGCACCTGGAGAAACTGTGTCCTACTGTGGAGACCTCAGTAATGGTGAGCTCTCTCATTGTTGTCAAACTGTGGTACCTTTCAGAATGACTTCAAATGACAAAAGAGTTATGTTTGAAACTTTGGGTTTACCCTTTCAGTCACCTATTGAGTACTTCCTAAATGTTAGCCAGGATCATAATATTGGGAAATCTGTGTCAGGACATTAAACATCTTAGGCACAGTGTCCTGCTTAAGCTTAGAATGACTCTTTTGTGAGTGAGAGGAAGCACAATTATCAATGACACTAGGACAAAGACTCTGACTTAGGGTCATCTTCACTCAAATCTTGTCCTACTTCTTCGGCATGGATCTTGCCTGACAAGCATCCCCCTTTCCCAGTGAGGACTGCTCTCAGCATGTCCTCCCGCCCCTGGCTCAGATGTACTGATTGAAATCCATCTACCCTCCTTCCGTCTCCTCTGGACCCCACCTAAGAAAGCCCAGCAACTCTGGCTAGCTGACAGGCTAGCTGACTCTAGCTGCCACAATGTCCTAGAGTGGATGCAAAGGGCAGAACCATTCATGGTGTCTGGCCACTGGCTCCGTTCATCAAGATAAGGTCCCCTTCAGTGGGAAGTCTAGCCATGGAAGCACTCCTGGGCGCCCAAACACACCCGCCCCTATCATCAGCCTGCAGCCGCTGCTGCACTTAGAGCCACAAATGACAAAGACCCTGCACAGAGGGGATCGATGGCAGGGTGAGCAGAGCCACTTGAGAGCTGGCAGGAACAAAGACGCTCCAGTGTTCAGAAACTGCTCAGTCCTCTGGGGAAAGGTGAGCGAACATGTTGCTGGTGATAGTTTCCATCCCCCTCACCTGCCTCTCTCAAACACACAGGCTCATTTTTTTAAAGTTGATCTTCACCAAAAAAAAAAGGAAAGAAAGAAAGAAAAAGGAAACACTGCAGTTTGATTTAGTCCTTTTGTTTTCTCCGTAATAGCTGCATCAAATTTAATGTTTATAAGGTGAAGAATGAAGGATAAAGCGCCTCTTTCCAACTGTGCACTCAGAAAAATCCCTAGAAAAAGTAAAGTGAAATTAAACTATGCTTTTCAAACTTGAAATTTTTGGATTAGAAGATAATTTGTAAAATCTACTGTGTTGTTTCCTTTTTTTCCAGGAAGAAAGCGTGCACAGCTTTTCTTAGCCTGTACGTTGCATTTTCTTTCCTGTCCTCTCTGACCCTGCAACTCAAAAATGAGAGTCACCAATGTCTGCTTCACCTGCCTCCCAGGATTTCCTGTGAAGATTGATGTTGATAAAACAACATAAATATGCTGTGTTTATATGACACGGTATAGCTTATAAAGCACTTTCACTTCATCTTCACAAGGACCCAGCAAGGTGGGTGATTTAAGCCACCACACATCAGTGTGGGTTGGAAAGATCACACAGCATAAGACACGAGTGTCGTGCTCATTGATGGGTAACTATGAGGAATAGTGACAAAGAGTCTCTTGAATCTCTATCAGTGGCTTGAATATTTCCTGGGCTGCTTCAGGGCATCCCCCATTGATATAGTTTGGATGCTGTCCTCTCCAAGTCTCATGGTGAAATGAGATCCCCAGTGTTGGAGGTGGGGCCTATGGGAAGTAATTGATGCTATCCTCTCACTAATGAGTGTGTTTTTCCTCTATTAGTTTAGACCAGAGTTGGTCATTTAAAAGAGACTGGCACTTCCTTTGCTTTCTTGTTCCTGCTCTTACTATGTGACAGCCTGCTTCCCCTTCTCCTTCCGTCATGATTGCAAGCTTCCTGAGAGTCTACCAGAAGCAGATGCCAACATTGCAGAACTATGAGCCAAACAAACCTCTTTCCTTTATAAATCATCCAGCCTCAGGCATTTCTTTACAGCAATGCAGAATGAACAGATACACCCATCACAGTATTTTTGTTCACAAAAGACATGGGTGAACTGAGGAGATGTGCTAGTGTTAGTTGTGTCAGGGTTAGGACAATGGCTCATTGACTAGCACCATGACTCCTGGTGCCAGTCCTTCCCAAATCCTGCCTCTCTCCTAGAGAGATTGTGAATGTATGCAGCTTAATTCTTTCCTACTCCAGCTTGCCCTCACTGCTTTCACCTGTCCTAATCACACTTCCTTGATGAGTGTGTCTGTGGTCCATGGGACAGTGTAGAAGCCCACCTCCAGCATCCTTCTAGAAGCCAATCTAATACAATATCTTTCTCATGTGCGGCTCAGCACTTTGACTCAGATTCAGGTGTTAGTCAGACAGCAGGAACAACACCCCTTCCATCTTTGACTAAACTTCAGGGATTAAACTTCTGAAAGCAAATGAAGTTTTCAAAAGATCACTTGAGTTTTAGACTAAATTTCCCATCTGGAATTCTACTCCTTCATTGATGCCAGCTCCTTCCTCTCTGGTGTCATCGCTCTCTTTGGTCTCCAACAGTATTCTTCCGGGAGCCTTCAAGGAGGTGTCCAAGCTGGATGTTCTTCCTGGGACTCCATGCATCTTGGGGTCACCTGACTGCAGTAGAATCATCCCTGTTTTCTCTCTTATCGATTCCAGTCTTCAAGACAATGAGCTTCTTGAAGGCAAGAACTGTGATATCCTCATCTTTCTACTTCAAGTATGTAGTACGTGGTCAATAAATATTTTTTAGAGTGAGTTGATACATTAATGAATTGGTCAAAGTGACCTAGAGAGGAGAGAGGGTAGAGCTGAATGCCCCCCTGACTTGCATGTAACACCTGGAGTCATCAGTGTCCTGTCAGATGACAATATGTGTCAGAATCACAGTGATTAGGGTTAATCTCTCACATTCGAAGTTATCCCTGCCTCACCTCACCTTTTTTTTTCTCTTTAGACAGACTTTTGCTCTGTCATTCAGGCTGGAGTGCAGTGGTGCAATCATAGCTCACTGCAGCCTCAATTTCCTGGGCTTGAGTAATCCTCCTGCCTCAGTCTCCTGAGTAGGTGGAATGACACGCAGGCACCACTAAGCAATGCCTTGTCTTTACACTACAAGAACATCATACATAACTAAGGAGAGTATGGGTGCATTACCTGTGAAGTGCTTGTTAAGGAAAAGATCAGAAAAAAATGAGCGAAGTTTTTCTGAGGGTCACCACTTGATTTCTTGGGGCCCCTGAGCACAGAGCGTCAGCCATATTGTCTTTGCTGGTGGGAGCTGTGGGTTCACATTGACACCCAGGCCACAGGAGTTGATGTGGCCACCTGAGGGCATAAGTGGACACCAGGCTGTCAGGACACAGTGTAGAGACTCTGAGGCTGGGGTTTGTCTCACCTATCAGCCAGTGCCAAATATTCATGAATCATCTGGCTTGATAACCCTCATCTGCTGCTATGTGTTGCTAGCACTCATCTTCTATCTCTATCCAGTGATTTTAGACAAGTCTCACTTTGCATGATTGATCATTATTTTTACTTTCATGAGGTTTAGGTGTGTGGGAAGAAAACCACAGCAAAAGAGCGTGGCAGGAAGTTTCCTTGCCAAAGATTCATGTGTTACCTTTGGGTTATGACTTCTTCAAATCCAAATTCTTAAGTGTTCTGAGGTTAAAAGCTTCCTATTTGCCACGAAGTTGAAGAATGATGATTTAGCTTGTGTTATTTTACAAGTGCAATTTTACATTTGGCCATCTTTAGATGAATGAGTCTTTAAATTTCACTAGGGAAGGTCCTTATTAGAGAGGTGAATTCTGGATCCCGACAGAGCTCATCTGGGAAATGAAACTGAGGAATTACACTTAAAATGTACAGTGTGCCTCTTCCTCAGAAACATTTATAGTTGGGGGTGGAGTGACAAGGGAACTGGCTTAGTCATCCAGGTCTGGAAATGGTATCTGGCTGCCCTAGATAAACTTGAGGAAAATGGAGGAAAGAATAAGGGTGTAGTTATAACTTTTCCTTCGATTCCTTTACCCTTTTCTCTCAATAAGTAGACTAAGATAGAAAGGAATTTTGAATTCAATTAATGTAATCACAATACTTTATTAATTGCATACTGATGGCTACTATGTATTATTCAATAATAATAATTTATGTTGTGTTAGCCTCTGTGTAACTCAATGAGCTGGCTGCTGCTATTACCTCTATTATACTGATGAAGATGCTTCAGCTCAGAGCTGCAATATCACTTGTCCAAGGTAACACATGGAAGAACCAGGATCGAAACTGAAACTCAAGTCCGTCAGATGCCAAAGACAACACTGTATACTTTTCTCCAAATTTTCTCCCTTGTTTAGAGGATAAAAGGACAGACATCCATGGGTGTTAAAGGACTTGTTCTAAGTCACACATCTAGTTAGTTAGTGGCACTGCTGTGATAAAAACCACAGTCTTCTGGCCCAAGGCATTAACTAATTCTACCACATGTGGCACTGTAACATTAGAACCTGATATGGAAACCATACAGTCACATAGCTTCACTATTCTGAGAAACTTCCAATTCCTTATCATGACACTTCCAATTCCTTAGAATGTCTTACTTTTTAAAATGAATTATTTTGTTCAATACCTATATAATGTGATTGTATAGATATCTGTTTGCCCTATCAATAAATTCTCAACCTGGAAGATGTTCCTGATTTTTAGATCATGTTCCTCAATTTCCGGTTGGAAAACAATGGCTACTCTAAAGAGGTGCCCTGCCTAATGGTTGGGAACAAGAGTGTGTGTGATAACTAAGCTACCTTTAGCACAATCTAAGCAGGCAGCATGAGGGAGCAAACAGATTCATCCAGCACCATTCACTCACTGTTCTGCCTGAGATTCCAAGATTCCTAGCATTGAAATAACGTCTTTGAGTTAAGGCATCGTATCACCAATTACAACGGACATATGATATTGTTTATTGTCTATTAATCTCTTGCTTCAGTGCATTGAACCGGAAAGCCAGTTGTCTGAAAAGAGGTTGAAGAGAAGAGATGGCAGGTGTTTGTATGAAAAGCAGATTTTAGGAAAGACACAAGGCAGGAAATCTCAATGCCCGGTAACGTTTAGTTGAGATTGAATAAGGCCAATGGGGCACTTTGAGTTGAGGCGTGTGAATACAGGAAGAAAATATTTTGTCAAGTTAAAAAAAAAATAATGATTCTCCTGCTGGCAGAGCTACCTATAGGAAACATTTAGGAATAGGTTGGGTAGTTAGTGGACAGCATCAAATATTCATGCTAGAGAACCTCTGAAAGGGAAGAGGAGTCTAAAGATATACAGGGGCCTGAAGACAAGACTTACCCTACTAACAAGTTCATGAATCCTGACACTGACCCCAGATTATGGCCCCTTGAAAGGGCAACCTTGCCTTGGTGTCCATCACACATGCTTCTGGCAGATTACAGATCATATCACCTCCTGCATGAGGATGGCAGAGGGCATTGAGCACTGACCTTCTGAGTTTGTGCAGGAAAATCAACTCCCTGAGTCCCAGCTTTCTTCCTCATGTGCAAAGCAGGAGTATCCACCACAGCATTCTACAACTCTCTCTCCATTGCTTACCCTGCCATGGCATGGTGTTTGTCTAGAAGAACCAGCAGGCACTCAGCTGGGGGTTGGTGAAGAAAGGTCATGGGTGTCACTATGTTCCAATGTTCACACCTGCCACTATGACCTCCATCCTTCACCTGAAATTTAACCAGTCACGCAACAAATCACCCTGCATGCTCATCAGATCAAAGTCTTTGTTCATTCTAAAGAGTGTATGAACACAATTCAAACCCGAAATTAGGTCCCAAGAGGGCTTTGCTGCTAAATTGGATGGATAAGTGGCAAGGGTGGTAAATCAGCCCTTAGTGGATTGAGTATTTGAGAATTATGATTATCACTTGATGGGAAAAGAGGGAGAGGATGAGCTAGGAAACCAAGGATCCTCTCCCTGACACCCTACTGCTAAGTAATCAGGACCAATCATCAACTCTTGGTGTGAAGAAGACTTTGTTAATCATGGTGTGCAGAAAATTGTATTTTGGCTAAGGAAAGCCTCTTTGGCATGCATTTTGACTATTGTGTGGGCTCAGGGGGAAATTATGTAATAAGAAGAGGAAGCACTCCCCAGGTGCTCCCCTCTCAGACTCCAGGGAGATACTCTATTTTCCTAGGTCTGCCAGGTTGGCAGCAGGCACAGGTACCCTTTTCCTTAACTGAGCCCTACTAGTTTGTCCTCACTCTAGTAGAGACGTCCCCATTAAGAGACTATAGAGAGTTATGCTCTCCCAGTGCCCACAGTTTTATTGGCAAATGTTTATTCAGATGCATTTCCTTGAAATTAAGTTTCACTCTCAAGCCAGAGGCTGTTTTGCCAATGTCCAAGGGTGCATGCACCTCTTTGAGAACCAAACAGAGAGTTTGGTTGCTTTCTTCAACTGTTCCCAGCAAAGCATGCCACTTTAGATTCTGTGAGAGGATTTACTCCCTGAAGATGGCCGATTCTGGGCCACTTCTTCCACCTCCTGGTTTGCAACCACTGGTTTCCCCACTGACCAGATGGCACAGGCTCAGGAAATCCAAACCAGGTTTAATAACAGTCTAATTTCAGTAAATATAATTACTAAAGTTTTTTTTAACTGAAAAGAGAAGCAATAAAAGTAAATATAAAATGTCACTTTGAAGTCAATCATCTTGTAAAAGTAAATACTATGCTTGCTTTTTAAAAGATAGTCAATGTTATTGAAAATCCTATGTCTAGACTATGAAGGTTGGTTGGCTCTCAGCTGTAGCAGGCTAGAAGTAGGGAGAAAAAAGACTGAGTAGCTTTCTTCAAGCTGTCTTTCTTCTTTGGGTTGGAGATGGGATGAAGTAAGGAGAGAAAATCAGTAAAAAAGATAGAGAGGAAGCAGAAGAGCTTAGGACCAGTCCTGGAAAAAGCACAGACACTATCAGCTCCTCTCTGGCATCTTTGTCCCCTTTGGTGTAGGAAAATGATGTCTAAGAATTAAGTGTGAAACGATAGCTCCTGTTCCACGTACCTGATCATTCTTTAGGACTTCCATTAGCACAGACTCTTGGCCTCTCCCTTTCCAACCCTTCACTCATTCCTCCATAGTGACAAGGAGTAAATTACCAAGAACAGGGCAAGAATGTTTGGATCTCAGTTTTGTATGAGACGTTGGATTAAGATTTCAGGACATTCATCCAAGCAACCCCATGTCCAGGGTCATGTGATATACTTCTTCGTAACTATCTCTCAACATTCTTTTTTTATGCAACAGAGGTAATATTTGGAAAAATGCTGAGCTTACTTTTCCTCTTTTGCTTTTTTGTGTATTTTCCCAACATGAAGGAGATTGGGCCCAGTTAAGAAGAGGGCACATTGTGGTTAGGCCGAGGTGGCCTAATTTGGTGCTCCAAGCTCCCTGGACCATACTGAGTGGAGAACTGGCAGCCATTGAAGAGACTGGGAGACACAGGCTGGGCCAAGGGACAGATGGAGATGTGTCAGACACTCAGCAGTGTCTGTAGCACTGTCAACTCCTGAGAAAAAGCCAAATCTCCAGTGCCCTGACCAAACTGGACAGGAATAGACTACCTATTTATCAACCATATTGACTAAGAGTGCTGCCCGCACATGGGTCAGCTCTGCCAGCCAGAGCAGTCAGCACAAGTCCGGGGCCCCTTTCCCTAGTGACATACATCTGCCCAGCCCCTCCCCTGTGCCTCAGAGATAAGCCAGAAGCAGGGGAAACATCTGAAAAACTGAGCTAAACCTCAAAAGAGATTGTCAATTATTGTTTACAACAGAGATTAGAACTAAAGTTTTTGTCTCTACTACCGCATTCTTTCATTCACATATTCAGCAAGTAGTGATGACACACTTAATACACATGGGGAATTATGCTGGGCACTTCGGATACTGATTGAACTTGAGGGAGATGACAGATATTTTGGTACAGGGTGAGTGCTGTCTGTCTAGACAATAACAGAGGGGTGTTTAAATAAGATTGTATAAGGTCAGGCATGGTAGTTTATGCCTGTAATCCCAACACTTTGGGAGGAAGAGGCAAAAGGATTGTCTGAGCCCAGAGGGTTTGAGACCAGTCTGAGCAACTTGATGAGACCTCATCTCTACAATAAATAAAAAAATTAGCCAGACGTAGTGGTACGTGCCTGTGATTCCAGTTACTAGGAAGGCTGAGGCAGAAAAATTGCCTGAACTCAGCAAGCCGAGGCTGGGGTAGCTGTGAGTGTGCCAGTGTACTCTGACCTGGGCAACAAGGTGAGACTTCAATTAAAAAAAAAAGATTGTATTATGCACTGGGAAAGATGAACTCTGCAGCTCAGATATATACCCTAAGTAGCTTAATCCTTCTAAAGCTCTACATTTCTGGTAAAATAGTTATTATTCTACCTAGAATAACTGGCATAAGTCTATTGCTGCAGTAGGATGCAACATGGACTATAAGCAGAGTGTGGAAGTAAAGATAGAGCCCAACCAACAGATGGTCCAAATACTTGTTTAGTAAGGTCTAGGAGTCAAGAATATCACTGTGAAGTTATCTCACAGGATAGTGAAATAATTAGGTAAAATATGGAGACCTGATTAGTTGTGCACGTTTTCTTTTTCGTATTCTTTTTTTTTTTTTTGAAAATGCAAATAGGAAACATGGAGAGTCTCACTCTGTCACCCACGCTGGGGTGCCATGGCACACTCACAGCTACACCAGCGTCGACGTGCTGGGCTCCGATGATCCTTTGCCTCAGCCTTCCAAGTAGTTGGAACTGCTAGTAACTGGAACTGCTACCATGCCTGGCTGATTTTTGATTTAGTGTAGAGACGAGGTCTTGCCAAGTTCCCCAGGCTGGTTTCAAACCCTCAGGCTCAGGCAATTCACTCATCTTGGCCTCCCAAAGTGCTGGGATTACAGATGAGCCACCGAGCCCAGCCAATTGTACACATTTTCTAAAGCCCATTATAAAATTGATGCATTCAGCACATGGGAGAAATTACAAAATTTATCACATTGATAATTGGTTCAAGAGAAAATGCAAACAGGAAACATGGAGAAATGACATATATCTTCACAAGTAGAACCAAAGAAGTGCATACTAAGGCAAACCTGAGGAACTATTTTCAACCAAATTAGCAAAAAAGTTGTACCAGAAATTCACTTTTAAAATGTTGTTATAGGCCGGGTGTGGTGGCTCAAGCCTGTAATCCCAGCACTTTGAGAGGCTGAGGCGAGAGGATTGCCTGAGCCCAGGGGTTCACGACCACCCTGAGAATCTTGGGCAGATCTTGTTTCTACAATATATCAAAAAAATTAGCTGGGCATGGTAGCATGCACCTGTAGTTCCAGCTACTTGGAAGGCTGGGATGGAAGGATCGCCTGAGCCCAGCAGGTTGACATTGGGGTGGCCGTGAGTGTGCCACTGCACTCCAGCCTGGGTAATGGAGAGAGACTCCAACTCAAAAAAAAAAAAAAAAAAAAAGCCGGGTATGCGGCGCGTGCCTGTAGTTCCAGCTACTTGAAAGGCTGAGACTAAAGGACCTGAGCCCAATAGGTTGACACTTGAGTGGCTGTGAGCATACTGCACTCCACCCTGGGTGACGGAGTGAAACTCTGACTCCAAAAAAAAGTGGTGTTATACATCTGCTGCTATATTACGGTCAGCATTGATGTAAACATTTTTGGGAAAACAAAGAACAGACAGAGCAGCAAAGATTGTTATAAACTTTAACCTTGCCATTTTATTCCTAAGACTTTACCTTAGAAAATACTTCAGTAGAAGCAAAAGCGTTATGAAGGCAGAGCAAAGAAGAAAAAAATATAGATGTAGTCTGAATGGCTAACAGCAGGACGATGTGGTTACATTGCACAATAAATTAACATGCAGTCACCGAGAAAAATAAGTTAAAAGAATATGACAATGTGAAAAATGTGATGAAGTGTTATTCAAATAAAAGGCAGAATTAAAAACGGCACTACAATTGCCACTACGTAAAACATGAACTTGTATAATAAGCAAAAATAGTAGTAGTTTGGTTGGAATTACATGATTATATTTTTTTCAGTATTTTTTTTAACATTGCTATGTCTCATATTTAATGAAAAAGTATTCACAAATAAAATCTAAGGTCTCCATCAAATATAATATGGTGGTGTATCATCTCATAAATTTCAAAAATAAACAGTCACATGAATGATAGCTGCACTTCAGGGCCTGGGAAATGGCTTTTAACCAAGATCTATAATGAGCCCGTTGAGTGGTTTGAGGTGTGTCAGGACAGAAGCAGCACGCAGAGAGAAGTCATTGCTTCTTCCAGGAACCACATTAGACAGCTCTGTATCACTCAGTGAATCGGACACAGCCGCAAGCTTCCCAGAACTCCAGCATTCTTGTGGAAATACTCTACAGAAAGCATAGAAAAGCCAAACCAACACAGCCAGACTGAAAGGTTTTTAATTAGATCAAAAGGGTCCAGCATGATCCAGGCTTCATATGAAATGCATTTTTTTCATCTATTTTCTCCCTCAAATATTATTGTTATTAGTGTCTATAGGATACATTCAGCCTAGTTTAATTTGTTAATATTATCTTATGATTTTACCTTTTTTTTTTTTTTAATGATACTTTATAAGACAGATTATTTCCTGGGTGTTTGAAAAACCATCTTGCCAGGGCCCTTCGCCCAAGCTTACTCACACAAATATGTCCCCAATCATTTTTATTCAAGTACAGAAAGACAAAGAAAGAACTGAAAGGAGCAAGGGAGCTGGGCCACCTCTTTTGTTTGTGCTCAGCACTTTTGATCCCAGGACTACCTGCAAGGGACAGAACAAGCCACCAGTGCAGCAAGTCAGATGCACCGATGTCTATATTGCTCCAATTTCCTCAGGAGGACCACCTCGGAGTGACCTCTCCACCTTGCACAAGAAACAGGGCACCCTGACACTGCTATTTTTAAGCACTAAGATAGCATTTTATCAAACTTTCCTCTAAGAGGGGAGGGCTTTCCCTAGCATCTTCGTGCTCCATTAGAAACCTCAGGTGACTGCCGTGCCCGGCTTAATGTTTCACAGCTTCGTCTCCTGCAGGGTTCTTCGTTTCCTCAAAAACAGGTGTATCCGATAGGAAAGAAAGTTGCTTCCTTTGAGCTCCAGCTCATTCATCAGAATGAACAGTTTTCCTTCAGAGACCTTTTCTCTGCTTTCTTTGTTACTAAAAAATGGATACAACCGGGTTCGGTGGCTCAGCCTGTAATCCTGTGCCTTTGGGAGGCTGAGGTGAGTGGATTGCCTGAGCCCGCGGGTTCGAGACCTGCCTGGGCAGGTGAGACCTCATCTCTACAATAAAATTAAAAAAAATTAGCCAGGCGTGGTAGCGCGCGCCTGTAATTCCGGTTACTCGGAAGGCTGAGGTGGAAGGATCGCCGGAGCCCAGCAGGTCGAGGCTGTGGTGGCCGGGAGCGGCCACTGCACTCCAGTCTGGGCGACAGAGTGAGACTCCAACTCAAAAAAAAAAAATAAATAAAATGGATACAAACCACAATGAAGTTATCTCATTTAATATATTGAAGAGTGCATTGAAATTAGACTCCAAAAATTTATAACTGTTAACCTTACATCGTCTTCCGTATTCTGCCTTCTGACAATCATGTGAAAATCCCAAGGATGTTGGAATTTTATGCAGCTATTATTAGGTCTTGGCCTTATTCTTCCCGTGGAATTGCACCCTACTTCGAGGAGCGACACCACTAATGCACTTTCAACATTGCATAACAAAGATGCTAAGGAAAAGGCTGTGTCTAACCTGTTATTTCTCACAAAACAATTATCACATTGAGTCTTCCTTGGGCCTCCAAAATCTGGTCAGACAATATGCTTTCACGCTGAAAACTCCAAGAGCTGGAAAATCATTCCCCTATATCATCTTTGTGGGACAATAGCTATTTCCTTAGCTCCAGAGGAGAAAATTCTATCAGTACATATTCCCACTGTTTCTTATAAATGACCAATATCTGTTTCTTTAAGAGCCAAGGAACTTATTTTCTAAAATGTAAATGACTTTATAAACCTCCATAAAATTCCGGTTTAATTTATATTTGTCAGTATAAGAGGGCCAGTGCTTTCAGGGGACATACTTTATGTAAGACAGGGAGAAGGCAGATACATAAAGCTAACAAAGGAAGGAAATTCTGATATTTTAGCCCTTTCCTTACAGTGTGGCTTGAATTGGCATGTAAGTACCTCTCATGGAACCCAGGTTACTAAGCCAGCCCTAATATGACCATAACCCAGAGCATCCTATGAAACTTTGTTCTTTATAAAACATTTCCTTCTCAAATTCACAGCTACTTTTCCATAGCTATGATTCCTTAGTGATTAAGGAGGGATTTTACCACTTGAGCTGTTTTAGATCAAGACCAAATAAACTGAACAAGCACAGTATTTGCAGCCAGTTTCCCTTGAAATTCTTTTTTTTTAAAGTCAGGGTCTCACTCTAGCATCCAGACTGGAGAACAGTGCTGCAATCATAGCTCACTGTAACTTCATATTTCCTGGATTCAAGCAATCCTCTTGTCTCAACCTCCCGAGTAGCTGGGACTGCAGGTGTGCACCACCACATCTGGCTAATTTTTTAAGTTATTTTTTGTAGAGATTTTGCCCAGGTTGCTCTTAAGCTCCTGGGTTTAAGCTATCCGCCTGCCTTGGCCTCCCAAAGTTCTGTGATTACAGATGTGAGCTGCTACACATAGTCTTGCATTTTTTTCATTCTGTGACCCTCATGTCATTACCAATATCATCTCTGTTTAGAAAGAAGTTCCTGTAAAGTTCTAGAGAGGATTCTTACTCTGTAGGAGACGAAGTAATAATAATGATCTTTTAAAGGCTGTCAGCTTATCAGTGTACTAGAATACTAAGATAATAATAAGTCTTTCTATTCTTTCCCATCTTGTAGTGCCAGAAGTTTAAAATGACAGTGGTTGTTGGCAAGAGATTTCATGAGGTATGATTTCACCATCAAAGTTCAAATATGACTATTCACATGTTTCCATGCATGTTTACCTCCAAGAATTCCCAAGTTTTTTTCTGCGTCTTTTATTGTCTTCTAAGAATTGATAGGCCTTGTACTTCTAGCCTCATCTCTAAGGCCCCTTCATTAGTTTCTATATCTCTTTAGATGTTCAACCAAACAGAATCAACCAAATTCTCCAAGGAAACATTTCAGTTATTTGTGAGAGAGCAGAGGACAGCCCTTCTCATGGTGTTGTCTTATTATTACTGCATGCAGAAAATGCTTTATATTGTAACCCTGAATAAAACAGGATTTTGAAAAAAGCCAATTCTCAGTAGAGCAGGAGAGGAGAGGGAAACAGCTCATCAGAACTTACAGAAGACACTGTCACTGGCAATTCAGGCTGGAAATAGGGAACAGAGAGTAGTCCAACAAGATTACCAAATTCTCAACTAAAGGGGAAGTCTTCTGTTGGTTATGACAAGAAAATTACAAGTGTGGTCCCTCAGGAAAGGCACCGCCACTATTAAAGCCACATCATGATTAATAGAATTGGGCCCAGATGTTAACTTTCAGAAACAGGTAAAGAAGTCCCACTTCTTAAACCTTCCAATGTAATTATTCATAGGGGAGGATGCTAATAATTGCACATGCCCAAGATCCTTGTGGGTATAGCTTAAAATTACCTACAATAAGCCAGAAATTCCTTCTTAGTTTCTTGTTTTCACTTTAAAAGTTTTGTGAATTGTGCGTTCTACCACATCATATGCCCACGTTTATTTTAATATAAAAAATAGTGTTTTAAATTTGTATTTGCATGTCTCTGTCACACTACTGGTATATTAAGTGTCTCAATGTAATACATACTAAATGTAGGGCATGGTTTAAACCTTACAAAGTGCCTGGGAGCTTTGTTACAATGCAGATTCTGGTTGGGATGTGGGGACCAGGATTCTGCCTTCAAGCCTCCAAGGGATATTGATCTAGACCAATTAACCAGAACAGTAAAAGTTGGGTCAGTCAAGAATAAGGATTACAGGTCTTTGGGTTCAGAGAAACCTGTGTTATATAGATGGCTTTAAGATCCAAGCAGATGGCTTAAAATCAAGAAAAGGAACTTCTCAGACCTGATTCAGGAGCCAAGAATCGGAGCTGAACTCATTGTGATCAAGGTAGTTGCACCATAAATATATTACATAGTAAAGAACCAGAGGGGATAACAAGGACTTGTATTGGGAGAAGAGATTGGGAAGCAGGTTCTGAGAGGAAACGAAAGTCTGCTGGAACAACTTTCACCCACAGGAGGCTTGAACTTTGGATATCTGAGCTCAGCATTCAAGTTAGAGAAGTGTGAGGTCGGGGGGGGGGAGGGTAATAGTGAATATTCCTGTTGTGCCAATGTGTAATCAAGTTGTAATTAGCATAAGATACAAAACATTGATTTCTACATGTTAGCAGTTGCTATTTGGGGAAGTGTTGCTTTATGTGGTTAGGGTTTGAATCCATTTCCTTGGGAAGATTCCCAATATTATCCTTTATTGCGTTCTAAAGAATTTGTGTGGAGTCTTGCTTCTAAAGGGGAATGAGATATGTCCAAATCTAAATAGAACTAACAGAGAAGAGCCTGGAGGTCAGGTTCAGATGCAGCCACAGCCCTAAAGGAGACCTGGGGTGGGGGGTGGGGGGCTGGGGAAAAGCAAGTAGGAAAGAAACAGCTGCTGGAGACTGCTGGGAATACGGCTCCCCTCCTGCCCAGAAATGCCATCACACCTGCTCTTTGCTTCTAAAGCTAAGTTGCTTTGTTGCCAGAAAAACCTGGAATTTCCCCTGTTTGAGTCAAATCCCAAGACTGGGAGTCCCAGAATGAACTTCAGATGAATGTCCACATATGAGGTGTTTTCTGCAGAGTTGTGAAGTGTGGCTTGGGACTTTATCATCACACCTCATATCAGAGAGTAAATGAGAGGTGGAGCCTTGGCAGAGTCATTGCCCCGTCAAAAGGTGGAGAGTCACTTTTTGTTCTATTCTATTTGGTGTTTTATTTCCTAAATGTTTAGGAACAAGTTTTAATTCACAAGCATCACTAGGTAGAGCATGAGCTTTGGGGAATATCTATACTCTTCACCTTTCCCCAAGTCTCTCCCAAATGACGTGCAGTGGCTGTAGCTCTCCCTCTGGAAGGTGGAAGGTGTCAACCAGCCCTAGCTAATATCATCTACTGCACAAGCCACTTAAAGCAGGCCATGCAACCATGCCTGGCCCCATGAGCTACAGGTTCAAGAGCTTTCCTCCTGCCCAGTCACCATCTCTCCTCTTCACTCTCTTTCTAAGACTATTTATCTTTCTTACCCTACTTATACAAGTATTTGAGGAAAGAAAGAAGAGGGTAAAGACAATTGCTGCGAGAGAATTTGTATAAATAATATTTACAGAGAAACATACATACAAACAGTTTGTGTAATCATTCTGATCCTGAAATGCTCCATTCAAAGAATTTATGAAGTTTAAAGTCAAAGAGGTTAACACCTAAGACCCAGCAGGATATTCAGAATGGGAACATTCCATTATAAAACATATATTTATCAAACTGTTAACAGGCAGTAAATACTATAGTTTATAAGAAGACAAAACAGCACATGTGCATACAAATGTCCTCAAAGTCAGTTTCTTGACAGCTGTTTCTAGTTATGTTAAGTTTTTCTGCATTTTATGTACTTGGTTTCTTAGAGAGACAAAGCCCTTAGTTATAATGAGACCTTAACTTGAAGCATGAATCAGACACCCCCAAGGAGCTGACCTGGTTTACCAAATACAAACATTGTGGACATAAAAATAGAGCTACAGAATGTGTTTTATTGTTGTATTGTCAAAAGAAAAACTCATTAACCAGAGTAGAATATATGTTTCCTAATAATCACAACATAATGCATATCATTTATTGAGCAATTACTCCGGGAAAGGCACAGTGCTAGTTGCTTTAACTGTCCAATATAAATCCATCCTCACCAGGTATTGTGCTGCGGAGGTGGACACAGGACAGAAGCCACTTTAATGTCAGTCAATTTCACTGGAAAAAATGAACTAAGACCAATTAACTAAAATAAAATTTTTACATCACCCCATTACATCTCCAGAATGATTTTTCAGTCAGCCAAGCCCATGGTATAGACCCGTTCCTTGGCTATGCTGTGGTTGGGGAAGAAACTGGTAGAAATGGACTCCTGGGATGCTGTTATCTTCCTAGCAGGAGGGCAGTGCACCTGATCCATTCCACCAAGGCTGTACCCAGACAAAAAGAGTTAACTTTCCCTGAAAAATAAAACCAGCATTACAAAGGCAACATGCTGAGTGTGCAGGGAAGGAAAAAAAAGTCAAAACATACCAAAAGAGATTAAATGAGTTGTCTAGGTTCACATAACTACATTGGGCACCCCTGGACAAGAAGACAGGATACCTCAAGCCCGGTGTATGTTCTGTTACTTCCACCTGAAACTGTGGCACAGAAACCAAAAGACATTCACAGAAAAATCAATGTGAGAATTGAAGAGCTCAAGTGATCAATTTTCTCCCCCGTCCTCCTCATTAAGACAGAAAATATTTTAGACAAACCAGGATTCCAAAATGACAAGCTTGTGTCAAGAAAATACTAAGCAAATATATAATAAATGGTAAAGACTTTAAAAGACTCATACAGTCTGGTTTTAAATCCCACCTCTGCCAACATGTCTCCCTTGGAAATTATGAAGCTAAAGCAACTAGCATGGTGCTTTTCCCTTAGTAATTGCTCAATAAATATTATATGTTATGCTATGATTATTAGGAAACATATATCCTATTCTGGTGAATTAGCTTTTCTGATGAATTAGCTTTTCTTTTGAAAATACAGCCATTGAAGATAACATTCATGACTTTTGAAGAAGCAAAGATTTCTCAAAATTTCTTAAACAAAACACATCATCCTGCACCACAAAAAAGTATGATACATTTAAATACATTAAAAATGGGAAAACTTTTGTTTACCAAAAGAATCAAGAATGGCAGCAAAAATCAAGAGTGGGAGAAAATATTTGGAATCCACTTAAATGACAAAGGTCTTCTTTCTATCCAGAATCTACAGAAAATGCCTTCTGTTAGTAAATTATTGCTGTAGCATCAGTTACCACAAAATGTAGGTGCTTAAAACAACAAATATTTATCATCTCAGTCTCTGTGGGTCTGGAATCTGAGCATGGCTAAGCTGAGTGCCTCTGGCTAAGGGTTTGTCATGAGACTGCAGGTGGGTTGTCAGCTGGGGCTGAAGTTGTCTCAAGGCCTCACTGAGGGAGGACAGCAAGGTTAGAGCTCACTTACATGACTGTGGGCAGGAATTAGGTACGTGCTGGCCACTGGCTGGAAGCATCCGTTTTTTTTGTCATGTGGGTCTCTCCACAGAGCAGCTTACAATGAGGCAGATGGCTTCCCAGAAAGCAAATGCTGAGAGAGAGAGAGAGAGAGAGAGAGAGAGAGAGAGAGAGAGACTGCAAGAGAGAAGTCACTATCTTCTTACACCCCAATGTCAGAAGTGATATCTTACCACCTTTGCTGTGCTCTATACATCATAAGTGAGTCATAAGGTTCAGTCCACACTCAAGGGAGAGGTACATGGGGGCATAAACACAGAAGGTAAGGGTCACTGAAGGCCATTTTAGAGGATGCCTGCCACACTCACAATCACTGAGAAAAGACAAACAGCACAATAGAAAAAAGGACAAAGCATTGAACAAGCACTTCACAAAAGAAAGTATCTCAATTGTCAATAAACATAGTCATGAAGGAAATAAAAATTAAAACCAAGAGGAAATACCTGTACACAACAAACAGAACACTAACATTAAAAAGACAGAACATACACCGAGTAATGACAAAGATGTGGGACAACTGGAATTCTCATATCCAACTCATCAAAGTATACGTTTGTACAATTATCTTAAAAAAACAATTTGGCAGTATTTAGTAAAACTAAACTACATATGTTCTGTGACCCAGCACTTACATAACTAGGTAAATGTCTAACAAAATTGCATATATATATGTATACTCAAAAAGCATGTCTAAGAATATTCATAGCAGTCTTATAATAACTAAAAACTAGAAACTACCCAAATATTCCTCAATAATAGACTAGAGAAATAAATTGTGATATTCTCATATAATTGATTATGATAAAGCAACAAAAGGGGATACATGACTGCTATACATTAACAATATGAATGAATTTTATGAAACAATGTTAAATAAAATAAATGTGTCAGAAAAATATATAGGAGTCTATGCAATCGAGTTTTATATAATCCTGTTTATATAAAACTCAGAAACTGGTCAAGCTGATCCCTGGCAAGGAAAGTGAGGAGAGTAGTGCCTTTTGGTGGGACTTAATGATTGGGAAGGGGTGAGGTGGGAGAGTCTAGGAGTCTGGTAATGTCCTGTTTTGTTGATACAATGATATGGACCATTAGTTTTGTGAAAATTCAAGGTGCTATATACATTTGTGATTCAGACACTCTTCTGTATGCGTATATTTCAATAAAATTTTCTTAATAAAAACTTTGTAACACACTTCCTTCCTGCTATGCTACTCAGAATGGCATCTGTGAATAAACTTACTGATAAATAAATCTGTTGAAAACTGAAACTCTGTGTCCATTGGTGCTATGTCTTAAGCTCTCATCCTTAGGTCCTAAACATAAATAATTAGTTTTTACTTGAATTCCTAGAAAGTAAAAATTCACCAACTTTTTTTGTTTATTTTCTTTCCCAAGCAAGCATTATAGATATTCTCCATTTTGGAAGACAACCAAAGTTAATCTTTTCTTCCCATCTTTAATAAGTTCACAGACTTCTGCTCTAATACCTCAGTCTTAAAATGAGAACCAGAAGGAGAAGAAAGTAAATGAAGAAAGAGTAGGGACATAAGCAAAATGCCCAAGGGGGAAAAAAACCATAAAATGTGGAGTGGGCATTTGATAAAAATTGCAGGCTAGGAAACAATTATAGAAAAAATATGTCTTCAAAAGATGTAAAATATTTTCAGTGAGTCTGAGACATCTTGATTCAAACCTAGAAACTTTGTGTTTTCTATTTAATGCTAGGATTGTTTAGTTAGGTATTTAGAGATGAATGATAGACATATCATTCTTGACGTCAAGTACACGTATATTTTAATGGAAAGGGGAGTAAGTAAAAACTCCATAAAGAAAAAGATTTAAATATGTATAGACTGTCATAGTTGTTAGGTAACCCAGCCTAGATAGAGAACCTAGGAAAAGACTTCCTATTGGGGGTATAGAGCCTTATGGATGATGATTACATAAAATATTTCAAAATATATAAAATAACGAATTCAAAAGAAAAAAACATGATTCTTTTAAAAGAACTATCTCTTGAAGGTAGCACTCTCAGGGTCCAGCCTTCTTGGGTTACAAACTAACCTTTGACCAGGAGAAAGAAGGGTGCCTTCATTGACAGCCCCATCAAGAGGAGGAGCAGATGTGCCCCAAGAAAAACTGAGGTGTCAAAGAGGGAATAGAGACTGAACATTCACCATAGTGCTTCAGAGATTCAAGTAAACAGAGATCCAAGTGGCTTATAAGTCCTCATGCAGTTGAGCCTTAAATAGTAAAAATTAAAACCAAAAAAAAAAAAAAAATTGCAGAGTGGAACGTGTATGTGTATGTTTATATGTACGTAAGTGTGTGTATGTGTATATATGCATGCATTTGTATGTGTGTATATATGTGTGTGGCTATTTATATGTGTGTATTTGGTGGGAGGATCAGAAGGGTTTACGGAAGTGGGGACAGACTGGGGAGAAGACAAGGAGAGCCAGAAAAGGAGAGATTTAGGAGACAAAGAGAGAGTTGAGAGATTTCAACCATATGTTGAAATTTTAAACTTGGTGTCCTGTTGATGCCACCATGCAAAACACATATCCTGATTCTGCAGTCTTGGGAACTGTGGGTCTTGGGTAAGGAGCTCCAAAATATCCAGTGTCAAATAATTTCTATGTAATAAACGTGAATGGAGAAAATAAACCATC
>NW_007224975.1:0-751 GCF_000164805.1 Carlito syrichta | reverse complement strand
TCCATATCAATGTTTATCACTATCTTCTGAGCCATGACGACACACAAATAATGAGGACAGATGCTAAATTGATAACTTTACTTTTGTTCTTCTTTTCCCAAATCAGTCAAAAATTCTTATTAGGAATGAAGGCATTTTACCTGCATTCAACATAAAAATTTAGGGGAAGAAAAAATTTATTCTATTTGAGTTTTTTTCTTTTCTTTCTTTTTTGCATCACTTAAAGATCTGTGTAAGTGGCTCTTAGTGAGGAGTATCTACTATCATTTAAGGGTTTAAATTAGTTTTAAATTAGAATTAATGTTTGGCATCGAGCAATAGGCAATGATGGCAGAAAATTAATCTGTCTCAGAAAACTACTAAATGGTAAAATAAATACAGACATACTGTACAGTATTCTTTGCATACTATATAGTGTATCATGCTTGTGTTTCTTGGGGAATTGTACATAGATAGTTAAACGCAATACTTTTCTCTTAAACTATTCTATACGCAGGACTTGTTTTCTACAAGCGTGAAAGGTGCACATGCATGAGCACCATATTTGAATGCAGATCTCAAAGACTAGAAGACTGCGCTGGATTCATACTGACATCTCCAGTTGGATGGACCCTTTCTAATAGTTTCCATTTTTATCGAAAGAAAAATCAAAGCTATTTTCAATGCAAAGGCAAATTCTAAACAACATGCACTAGAATTAGCAAAGCAACATTTCATCAGAAATCACCTGCAGAATTTAGAATGCAATTTA
>NW_007224974.1:0-993 GCF_000164805.1 Carlito syrichta | reverse complement strand
CCCCTCCCCCCCATAGTTTCCCAGTACCATCGGTCATTTTCTTATAGTATTACATTGGATAGAAAGGATTTAATTGCATATTATTAGTTTAAAGTTATTATTAAAGCATTTGTTACTTTTGCATGTGATAGCATTTGAGAATACTAAGTTCTAAACTTTAGATTTTTCAAACTCACAACTGTATTCTGGACTCCTTTTCAAGTTTTTAAACTTAGCAGAACCACAGAATTTCCTGGTTTAGACTCCACTTAAGACAAAAAGAGATCATCCTAGGTTCTGTTGGTTATCGCTTTAAAAGAAATACCCATTTTCCATTAATATATTTAAATATATTCATTTCAGAGATACCTCTACTGTACTGCTAAAAAGAGATTAACTTAAGTGTCTTATTTTCTATTTTAGGACTGTACTTAAATAGCTGTAAAACTTAATTTTTAAAATTTTAAAAGTGTGGGATACAATTATTCAGGGTTAGGTATACAAATGGTCATTATGTAGGTACCCTTGTTGATGAAGTGTGCCCCCCCCAGCAGTTTCCCACTACTGCCAATCCCTTTTTTATAGTATTATAATTGTTCAAGGTCTGATTATGAGTGAGAACATGTGGTACTCAGTTCTTTGTTTCTGTGATAGATCAGTAAAACTTTTTTAAGCGTTGCAAATGTAATATTTCTCAACCCATCTTAAAACATTTACTGTTTACTATTTCTTTTATTAGATATGACTTCTAAAACAGTTTAATTGCACTTCAAGACTATAGCATTTTATTTATTTTATTTTTTGAAAGCTGCTTTATGTTTTATAGTGTTTGATGGAAGATAAGTTACCAGCCATGTATGACATTGTGCATATGGTAGATTTAAATGTTTAGTGCTTGCTTTTGACAACTAAGTAAAGAAGATCTATATACTAGCTCTAGATTTATTTTTGAAATTGAAAAATTGTGCTTTTAAAATTATTATGAGTAGCTTTAGTTTTTATCATAGTACGCCA
>NW_007224973.1:0-801 GCF_000164805.1 Carlito syrichta | reverse complement strand
TCATTTCTTTTATTAGATATGACTTCTAAAACAGTTTAATTGCACTTCAAGACTATAGCATTTTATTTATTTTATTTTTTGAAAGCTGCTTTATGTTTTATAGTGTTTGATGGAAGATAAGTTACCAGCCATGTATGACATTGTGCATATGGTAGATTTAAATGTTTAGTGCTTGCTTTTGACAACTAAGTAAAGAAGATCTATATACTAGCTCTAGATTTATTTTTGAAATTGAAAAATTGTGCTTTTAAAATTATTATGAGTAGCTTTAGTTTTTATCATAGTACGCCAGCTCTAATACATTACTGTTGTCATCTTATGTGATGTATGAAAATATTAGGCACTAAAGTATTGGTGAAATTCTATTTACTCCTGTATTCTTATTCATTTAAATCCAGTGCTAGTCTTTCTACTGGTATTAGATATTTTCTTTGTATCACAATGGAGAATTTTAATAACATTGTACAAAAATATATGTAGAAACTAACAAAAATACAAATGGCCTCATTTATCTTTTAAGCAGTTAAAAGCAATGAAGTAAAATGTTCAAAATAATTAACATGCTGGATAAAAGCCACCCAAACTTTCTTTTTGTTGTCTAGCCTAGCTTGCTATATTATAAGTTTTATATGAGCATACTTTGAAATGAATTGCCATGAGTTGAAAAACAATAAAATAAGTTGTAACCTAGTGGCAGGCATATACAGTAGTCCCCTTTTATCCCCGGGGGATACATTCTAAGACTCTCAGTGGATGCCTATACTATGCATAGTACTGACCCTAAACAGTCCATATTTTTTT
>NW_007224972.1:0-976 GCF_000164805.1 Carlito syrichta | reverse complement strand
CATGTTTTTATGTCTCTTCAGTAAAATACCTAAGAGTGGAATTGTGATGCATAGGATAGACGTTTTGTCCTATCTTACCATCAATGCATAAATGCTAACCCACATTCTTAAGATCTAATGCTGGTATTCTAGTGGCTATGAAGTAGTAAATCATTGTGACATTAGGTTTTTTTAATGTTAAACACTTTTTCATGCACTAGTTGGATACTTGAATATCTTCTTTGCAAAGCATGTTTTAAGCAAGTCTTTTTCTGGTCTTTAATTGGGTTATTCAAATTTTATCATCACCTTGGAGAAGTTCGTTATATATTCTAAGTATAAGGCATTTCATATTCATTTTCTTACTGATATATTCTTATAACTGGAAAGTCCTAATTGTGAAGTCCAAATTAACAATATTTTTATTTCATGGTTTGTGCTCTTTTAGTCTTCTCCAAGAAATGTTTGCCTAGCCTAAGGTTAAGAATATATCACCTTGTGTTTTCTTCTAGAAGTTTTATGATTCTAGACTTAAATGTATTTTCCATTTAAGTCTATGATCCATTTTGGGTTTTTTTATGTGTGTATATAAAGAGTAACATAGGGAATTTCTTTACAGACATCAATTGTTCCAGCTACATTCGTTAAAAAAAGATCTTTCTTTCCTGATTGGATTTTATTGCATTTTCCCCAAAATTGATTGATTCTATGCATGTACATCTATTTTGAGGCCCTCTATTCTGCTCCATTTATTTTTCTGTCTGTATTCTAAAACCAAACTGTATTTTTTCTTCTAACTGTATAAAAAGTCTTGAAATCAGGTAATGTTAGTCTTCTTTGCTACTTTAAAAAACTCTGACTATTCTACATACTTTGCATCTTCATATAAATCTTAGAACTAGCTTTTCTAATCCTTCATAATAGCCTGCAGGAGTCTGTATATAAATTTAGGTAAAACAGCAATATTAAACCATCCAATGCACAAATGTAGTCTCTC
>NW_007224971.1:0-1441 GCF_000164805.1 Carlito syrichta | reverse complement strand
TACCTGCATAATGAACATTTGTATACCTAACCCTGAATTGTACCCCACAGCTTTAAAATTAAAAATTTTTTTAAAGTAAATAAATAAAAGTTATACTTACACTGTACTGTATTCTATTAAGTGTATAATAGCCCTATGTCTAAAAGAACAGTGTGCAGACCTTAATTTTAAAATACTTTATTGTTAAACAATGCTGACACAGAGTTATGAAGTGAACACGTGTTGGGAAAATGGTGCCAATAGCCTTGTGTGATGCAGGGTTTCCATAAACCTTCAATTGGTAAAAATAACAATATCTGTGGCATGCAATGAAGTAAGGTATAATAACAAGGTATGCCTATGCTCCTTCCATGGGAAAAGGAGAGTAAAATGAGAACCCGATTGTGCTGCAGACAACAGCACCAGACCCACTCAAGTGAACACTTGCATCCTGCTGGCCAGCATTGACTTAGCCACCAGGCCCTTCCTAGTTCCAAGCTGGCACCCAATCATCAGGCCCACCTGTGCAGACACATGCTCCAGGCCTACTCCAATGAGTCCAAGCTTCAGGCTTGCCTCTGCAAATTCAGGCACAGACTGATCCCTGTTGACTCAAGTACCAGACACACTCACCCAAGGACTCCAGTAGCAAGCTCACCTGCAGACCCTACCAACTGGCTTGCTGAGAATCTCTGGATGGGCTGACTGGTGAAGGACTTTCCCTGCCAAAGTCTGTCTATAAAGACTGGAAGTGTCTACTTCTTCAAATGCAAAGATGCCAATTCAAAGCCACAGAGATCAGGAACAATTAGGGAAGCCTAACCCTACTGAAGGAATAAAATAAAGCTCTAGTAACTGACCATAGAGAAATGGGAGTTCAGGTGAGCTAAAGGAAAACACAGGCAACTAAATAACCCCAGGAAAACACTGCATAAAAAAATAGAAACCAGCTGGGCTCAGTGGCTCAGCCTATAATCCCAGCATTTTAGGAGACCAACGAGAGTGGATTGCCTGAGCCCATGGGTTCAAAAACAGTCTGGGGAATTTGGCAAGACTCCATCTCTAAAATAAATAAAAAATCTGCTGGGTGTGGTAGCATGCCTGTAGTTCCAGCTACTTGGAAGGCTGAGGCGGAAGAATGGCCTGAGGCACTGCACTCCAGCCTGAGTGACAGAGTGAGATTCCAACTCAAAAAAAAAGAAAGAAAGAAACCATAAGAAGGACCCAAACAGAAATTCTAGAGTGGAAGAACACAATGACAACTAAAAAACTCTATAGAAAACATCAACAGTATATTTGATCAACAGAGGAAAGAATTGGTGAACTCAAAGACAGGTCGTTTGAAATTATCCAGTCAGAAGAAAGGAAAAGGAGCCAGAGCAAACACTACAATAATGAAAAATAGAACAAAGTTGGAAGAAATATTTTACCTGATTTTAAGTCTTTTTTTTTTTTTTTTTTG
>NW_007224970.1:0-711 GCF_000164805.1 Carlito syrichta | reverse complement strand
CCTGAGCCCATGGGTTCAAAAACAGTCTGGGGAATTTGGCAAGACTCCATCTCTAAAATAAATAAAAAATCTGCTGGGTGTGGTAGCATGCCTGTAGTTCCAGCTACTTGGAAGGCTGAGGCGGAAGAATGGCCTGAGGCACTGCACTCCAGCCTGAGTGACAGAGTGAGATTCCAACTCAAAAAAAAAGAAAGAAAGAAACCATAAGAAGGACCCAAACAGAAATTCTAGAGTGGAAGAACACAATGACAACTAAAAAACTCTATAGAAAACATCAACAGTATATTTGATCAACAGAGGAAAGAATTGGTGAACTCAAAGACAGGTCGTTTGAAATTATCCAGTCAGAAGAAAGGAAAAGGAGCCAGAGCAAACACTACAATAATGAAAAATAGAACAAAGTTGGAAGAAATATTTTACCTGATTTTAAGTCTTTTTTTTTTTTTTTTTTTGAGTTGGAGTCTTACTCTGTCACCCAGACTGGAGTGCAGTGGCTGCGCCTGGCCACCGCAGCCTCGCCCTGCTGGGCTCCGGCGATCCTTCCACCTCAGCCTTCCAAGTAGCTGGAACTACAGGCGCGCGCTACCATGCCCTGCTGATTTTTTGATTTATTGTAGAGATGAGGTCTCGAACCTGGGGGCTCAGGCAATCCACTCACCTCAGCCTCCCAAAGGCGCAGGATTACAGGCTGAGCCACCGAGCCCGGGTTTG
>NW_007224969.1:0-513 GCF_000164805.1 Carlito syrichta | reverse complement strand
AGGCCTCCACCACCAACCACTGGGGAGAGGAGAACCTATTCAATAAATGGTGCTGGGCAAACTGACTGACCACATGCAGAAGAATGAAACAGGACCCCTTCCTATCACCATACACAAAAATCAACTCTAGATAGATCAGAGACCTAAATGTAAAACCTCAAACTATAAGAACCTTAGAAAATGCAGGAGACACCCTTATGGAAATTGGAACTGGCAACCAACTCCTGATCAAAATCCCAAGTGCCCATGCCATAAGAGATAAGATAGAAAAGTGGGACCTCATCAAACTGACAAGCTTTCCCAAAGCAAATGAAACCATCAAGAGAGCAGAGAGACAGCCCACAGAATGGGAATAAGTATTTGCCAACTGTATATCTGACAAAGGCCTAACATCTAGGATCTACAAGGAACTCAAACGCACGCACCAAAAGAAAAAAAACAACAGTCCCATTAAAAAGTGGGCAAAGACATGAATAGATACTTCTCAAAGAAGATACTTGGGCAGCCAGCAGA
>NW_007224968.1:0-651 GCF_000164805.1 Carlito syrichta | reverse complement strand
CCTGAAGAACTCAAATCACTCTATAGATAAGATACCTGCACAAGTATGTTATCGCAGCATTGTTCACAATAACAAGAACCTGGAAGCAAACCATGCTGCCCATCAAAAGAGGACTGGATTTTTAAAATGTGGCACATATACATGATGGAATACTACACAACCATAAAAAAGAACAAAATCATGAATTTTGCAGCAACCTGATGCAACTAGAGTCTATAATACTGAGTGACCTCTCACAGAAACAAAGATCTGAGTATCACATGTTCTCACTCATATAGTGGACCTTGAACATCCAACGTAATACTATAAGAAAATGACTGACAGTGGTGGGAAACTATGGGGGGGGAGGGAGATGGGATTAAAGGTAGTAAATATCTGTCTGGGGATGGGGAGACACCTCTTATCAACAAGGGTGTCTGAACGAAGCATATTTGTATACCTAACCCTTAACTGTACCCCACAATATCATAATAAAAAATATTGATTAAAAAAAGAAATTAGCATCAGTAGAATATTTTGAAAGTTAACTTCTTATTTCCTTCTGGGCAAGAAGGTTACAAATGACTTAATGGTATTTTTACTTTGTTTTCTTTCCAGCAACCGTGTTTTCATTGATTGACCTATAAATCGATTGGATTAAGTCAAATTATG
>NW_007224967.1:0-730 GCF_000164805.1 Carlito syrichta | reverse complement strand
TTGGAAACAAAGGTTTTCGTGGCATAGCCTAGAAATATTATAAATGCCTTGAAAACACAAACTAAAATTTATTTTGGGTAATGACACCAGCGAGAGAAGTAGCCAAGTCACTCTCATTGTTACTGTTGTCATCATCATTCTAGCCAAGCTCGCCTTCTAAGTGACGTACAGATTATCTCTTAATTCTCTTCACAACTCAGAAACAGATGCAATGGCCACACCCATTTTTCAGATGAGGAAACTAAGCCCTGCCTTTTAACCACTATGCTCTACCCAGTGGTCCTGCAATAGACATCTGTAAGAGACCCTTTGAATTGTATCCTGCTCCTCCTTCAAATCTCTGTTCAATTTGTCCAATTCTAAAGCTTCTATCAGTTCGACCACTCATCTGTTTTTCCTTCCCTAGCTGAAAAGAATTTCTGTCTCCTCCAGGCTCTTTTAGCAACCTTGCCATCAGACTTAACTTAAATAGAGATATATGGATATAGATATATTGATATAGATATATAGATATAGATACGTGTGTGTGTGTGTGTGTGTGTGTGTGTGTGTGTGTGTGTTTGCTTTTGTGTTCTAAGAGTGAATAAGTCTTGAAACCGGAAGACATAAGTTGCATAAAGGCTGCTTCATAAAAAAAGGTTGTGTGACATTAGGCAAGCTATTTAAACTTATCAGAAATATGGTCAAAATAACACTCAAGTCACAGTAGTGTTGGGAAGATCACAAAATC
>NW_007224966.1:0-683 GCF_000164805.1 Carlito syrichta | reverse complement strand
TCATGGATAGGAAGAATCAACATTGTTAAAATTTCCATCCTACCAAAGGCAATTTGCAGACCAAGGCAATACCCAGCAAGTTACCAACATCATTCTTCTTAGACCTGGAAATGATAACACAGAAATTCATATGGAAACATAATCGACCACAGATAGCCAAAACGATCCTTAGCCAAAGAAACAAAGCTGGAGGTGTTAGGATATAGATGGACCGGGTGAGGGTCGAGAGATGCAGGGAGGCACGCAGCACTGCCGGGGCTGGCAAGCCGAAGGTGCGCGCCGGCAACCCAGAGATCCGAGTAGATGCAAAGAATTGCGACACACAAAAAGGTTAAGAGAATTTTATTTAAAAGTAAATTAGAAAGAGAAAGAAGAGTGAAGATTCTTCTCCCCAAGGTGGGGGAGGGGGACCAAACCCAGGAAGCATGGCGACAGCCATGGCTCAAAGAGCACATGGCCACACCATACTCTAGCAAGGCAATGGCCCCTGGTTGCTTGTGGTTGAATCCTTTTAACCATTCCCCTCGATGGGGGAAGATCATTAGGGTGATTGTGTGGTGGTCTGCTTCCACGTCATCACAAAGGGACAGGCAAGCACAGGTACTGATGATGTGGTACAGGTACAGATGATGGACAGCAGGCAGATGGGTGGGTTAGTCACATGATTGCTGCCATGGTGGGGC
>NW_007224965.1:0-1817 GCF_000164805.1 Carlito syrichta | reverse complement strand
GGCGGAAGGATTGCCGGAGCCCAGCAGGTCGAGGCTGTAGTGGCCGGGAGCCACTGCACTTCAGTCTGGGCGACAGAGTGAGACTCCAACTCAAAAAAAAAAAGGAAGATGGTAACTGGAGACTATGGTTATGGAGTGTCATTGTTTAGCAGCGCATATCAGATTCAAGCACTGTGAGTCACCTGGTGATCCAAGCCCTTGCAGTATCTCTGCATTTAGGTTTTAGGGAGGAATTGTCAAACAGACACACAGCTTACCACAGATGCTTAGAAAGGAAGAAAGGCCAGCAAAGGCAGGCGTGTGTTTGAGTGGCACCCTGCTGCTGTTCCATTTATTTAGGGCTTTCAGGTGGATGACATTATTGTGCATAAATAATTTTTTAAAAAGCACAGAATTAAAAACACTACCTGTGGGAGCACAATGTGGTTTTATAGGATGGAGACTGGATTTCACTCTCCTCACTTCAAAATAACTCCTGGTGTTGCCTCCAAGACCTTTTTTTTAATCTCTTGCTCTGTAGCAGTTTGGACTTGTCATACTTAGCAAAGTGATTTGGTTTCCTGCAGGTTTTGTTCTGTTTTATAGAAGCAAAAGAACAGTTTTGTGTTTGGTAGCAAGAATACATGCTTTCAAATTTTAGCCAGCATTTTTAGAAGAATATGGATTTATTTTTAGCTATATGCCCCTGCCTGATAGCTTTATGCTGTTAAACACTGATATTACTTGAAAAGTTATGCCCAAGGCATATTGCTTTTTTCCTAGCTAGGAATTGAAATGTTAATGGAACTTGCTGAAAATTTACCAGGTCACTGAAATAAGAGTTGATATCTTATGTGGTAACTAAGAAAAACAGATTTATTCATGTATTCAACTAACCTTTATTGAGTCACTAGTATGTATTATCCTCGATATGGGTTGACATCAGATCATACAAGATACATTCCTCCTGTTTCAGTTTCATTTTAACATATTATTACTAGGTACTTACAGAATGACAGGATCACATTAATAAGACTCAGCCCCTTCCTTCTGGTTGTAAACAGTCTAGCTGGAGAAACAAACTCATAAACCAAATGCGTGGACATTTTAATATAATGTGGTCATTTCTATGAAAGAGATAAACGCAGGATATATTCCAGCAGCTCAGAAGTAAAGACCCTGGTCGTTGAGGACGCGTGTCCTTGCTCAGGAGCTCACCCCTGCCCTCCTGAAGTTCTCCATCAACCTCGGTGTGTTACGCAGACTCACAGATCACACATATCATGGGAGTTGTAGTTGTCACATTAGAGGAGGCCTCCACTAAACCAAGCCTCTGAGCGTTCTCACCCTGTGTGGCCCCCTCACCTTGACTCTGGGCTGGACTCATGACGCGTTTTCACTAATAGAATGTGATAGAATCAAGTACTTTAGTTCTGAAGCTAAGCTTTAGCAAGTCCTGGGACTCTTGAGATCCCTGAGGTGCATGAAAACCATCCAGCCTGCAGAAGGACAACATGGAGATTGCACAGGCCCCATGGAAAGGGAGAAGCCTGAGACTGCATAATCAGAGAGAGAAATACAGATGTCCCACCGTCCCCCAGTGGCACTGCCATCTGAATACAGCCACACCAACAACCTCAGGCAAAGCCAGCAGAAGAATGGCTTGTCTGAGCCCAGCCCATAAGGCAGTTTTGTAAGGAAATAAAATGTGTGTTGCTTTCATTCTCTGCGTTTTGGGTTGCTTGTTATATAGCAATAGATAACCAAAACAGAGATATCTTTAAAAAGTCATATCAATGTCACTATAGACATTAAGTGGTGTGAGAGCTGTCTGTGGC
>NW_007224964.1:0-751 GCF_000164805.1 Carlito syrichta | reverse complement strand
AGAATATGCAATTACCTTGGTGTTTAGATCCTACTAGAGAACCATTACTGTCCCAAAGCATATGATAGCATACAAAGGCACATGTTAGGATCTTGTATATAGGAATCAAGATCTTGTTACCTGTGGGGCATGGCCTTGAGATTTATACCTCTGAGTCAGGAAAACAAGACTTAGGTTACTGAAAAGAATGACAAGGATAGCATTATTGCCTTTTTTCCACAAGAAGGCTTTCTTGCTATTTGACCCAACCAACCCCATATCCCTCCTTTCACATCACTTGGAAGGCAGTCAGATAGCCAGTCAAGCTATTGGCTGCTGACAGTAAGTAGGATTAGCTATGGGTCATCAATACCCCAAATGAGATACTAGTCATTCTGAGCCTTGGACTCATAAATGGGTGTTGGGTAGTGATGACATGAGTCAGAACAAGGAAGATTGAGACCTGAGAACCAGATAGACCTACTGGAAAGCAAACACATATTCTGGAGGTTTTTAGGAGTAGATCACAGAACAAGCTATAAAACCATGGAAAGAGTGTAGTTATAGGTAATAGGCAGATATTCCTGGGACTTTAAAGTACCAGACACAGGAAAATGCATTTTAAAAACACAGTTACTGGAACAAAGAAATGAGACAGAACTTGATCATAAGGAATAGCAACAGCAAAACCCAATTTTACGTCAGAGGAGATCTGCAGCAGACGATACTAGTTATGAGTTTCTTAATTTCCTCCTGTCTAGGGTCCAGATTA
>NW_007224963.1:0-2047 GCF_000164805.1 Carlito syrichta | reverse complement strand
ATGGGTTCACTAAGTGGGCAATGAGATCAGCAAAGGCAGGCTCAGGGATTCTGGTCTGCTGGTCAGCAGAAGCAACAACCTTTGACAACCTTTCTGAAACTGCCTCCCTGGTCTGAGTCACCATCCCCTCTCACCCAGACAAGAGTAAAATTTTCTTTACTGGTCTCATGACTCTTTCCCTTGCTTCCTTCTATCCATTATTCACACAGCAACCAGAATAGTCCTGTTAAAATGTAAATCAGCTTTCATGTCCCTGCTCAGAATCTTCTGCATAGTTTTTTCCCATCTCACTTATAGCAAAATCTAAACTCCTCTCAATAAACTATGATTGGGTCACTAGTTCCTTATCTCATGCCTTTGCTACTCTCTGTTTAGTTCACACAACTACAGCCATGCTGACTTCCTTGCTGTTCCTTGAACAGACCAACTTCACTCCTGATTCAAGTTATTTGTCCTGGCTATATCCTTTGCCTAGAAGGTTCTTCTCCTCAATATCCACATGATTCACTCCCTGGCCTGCTTTAGGTCTTTGCCTAAATATCGCGTTAGTGACACCCTAATCACCTTATTTAAATTCGTAGCTCCTTCCCACAGCATACTGTTTCTCTTTCCTGACCTGGTTTAATTTTCTCTATAGTTCTTATTACAAAATTATATTAATTAACTAATTGTTTGCTTAATGTGAGTCTTCTCTGGATACACTCTGAATATCATGACAGTGGGGAACTTGTCTGTTTTATTTTCTGCTGCATCCCCAGTGAATGGCACATATTAGGTGCTTAATGAATATTTGCTGAATGAACAAGTAAGTGAATCAATAAAGGGGCTATGAGTTTTAATATCAGTGTTTCAAATTTGAATCAAGGCACTATGAATCTTTATATCAACATTTCATACTTTTGAGAGACAAGAAGGTCTCTCAGAAAGGTAAGTTTCTGGTCATATGTACTGAATCTGTGTCAAAAGAGAATCCCTGATAATTTGGGGCTTCCATCGTATATGTGACAAATTCTGTAGACAATCACACTCTAGAATAAAGTCCTCAGGGACAAATGATTACAATGATCATGATGCTAGGAGTGCCAGTGAAATAGAAATCTGGCTTTTCAGGATAATGGATAGAAATTGAGTAGACTCAAGTAGAATTTAGGCAATTAGAATATGCAATTACCTTGGTGTTTAGATCCTACTAGAGAACCATTACTGTCCCAAAGCATATGATAGCATACAAAGGCACATGTTAGGATCTTGTATATAGGAATCAAGATCTTGTTACCTGTGGGGCATGGCCTTGAGATTTATACCTCTGAGTCAGGAAAACAAGACTTAGGTTACTGAAAAGAATGACAAGGATAGCATTATTGCCTTTTTTCCACAAGAAGGCTTTCTTGCTATTTGACCCAACCAACCCCATATCCCTCCTTTCACATCACTTGGAAGGCAGTCAGATAGCCAGTCAAGCTATTGGCTGCTGACAGTAAGTAGGATTAGCTATGGGTCATCAATACCCCAAATGAGATACTAGTCATTCTGAGCCTTGGACTCATAAATGGGTGTTGGGTAGTGATGACATGAGTCAGAACAAGGAAGATTGAGACCTGAGAACCAGATAGACCTACTGGAAAGCAAACACATATTCTGGAGGTTTTTAGGAGTAGATCACAGAACAAGCTATAAACCATGGAAAGAGTGTAGTTATAGGTAATAGGCAGATATTTCTGGGACTTTAAAGTACCAGACACAGGAAAATGCATTTTAAAAACACAGTTACTGGAACAAAGAAATGAGACAGAACTTGATCATAAGGAATAGCAACAGCAAAACCCAATTTTACGTCAGAGGAGAATCTGCAGCAGACGATACTAGTTATGAGTTTCTTAATTTCCTCCTGTCTAGGGTCCAGATTAATCCCAGAGACTGGAATTGCACTGAGGCCAAAGCATGAGAGCTAAATGATACCAACAGAGGGGACTGGAAGCCTTTGGGGATAATGGGTTGCATAAGTAATTATATTGATTAAGCCACATTTTACCCAACTGAACTGAGA
>NW_007224962.1:0-703 GCF_000164805.1 Carlito syrichta | reverse complement strand
TTTTAGGAGTAGATCACAGAACAAGCTATAAACCATGGAAAGAGTGTAGTTATAGGTAATAGGCAGATATTTCTGGGACTTTAAAGTACCAGACACAGGAAAATGCATTTTAAAAACACAGTTACTGGAACAAAGAAATGAGACAGAACTTGATCATAAGGAATAGCAACAGCAAAACCCAATTTTACGTCAGAGGAGAATCTGCAGCAGACGATACTAGTTATGAGTTTCTTAATTTCCTCCTGTCTAGGGTCCAGATTAATCCCAGAGACTGGAATTGCACTGAGGCCAAAGCATGAGAGCTAAATGATACCAACAGAGGGGACTGGAAGCCTTTGGGGATAATGGGTTGCATAAGTAATTATATTGATTAAGCCACATTTTACCCAACTGAACTGAGAATCAAGGAAACATCCATTCTCTATTTTAAGTTGTGCCCTTTAATATGAAATGAAGAGAAGGTCTAAAGAATGAGAAGCTCTGCACATGAGGAAAGTTTATATTTAGGGTCATCCCATTCGTTCAGGGCCCACAAGCCTTTTAGATGTGTATTGGCATTAGCAGAACATTAATTACCAGAGAATTTTGCCAATTTTTATAATTAAAATTTTATATATATAATTAAAATTATATGATTAAAATTATATAATTAAAAATTATATAATCAAAAAATTGACAATGGTGAACAAAGCAGTGAAAAAAA
>NW_007224961.1:0-3846 GCF_000164805.1 Carlito syrichta | reverse complement strand
TGCTTGCCATACAACAAGCACTTGAAACAATATTATAATACAGTATAACTTCTCTACTTAGGGCTATGGGAGACAGTGATACTAAACTTTGCTGTGGGATTAGGGGTGGTTTCTTGAGTTTCTTTGAGTCAGCACCCAATATCTCAAGGATTAGTCTCCAGTTTATGAAAGCAAGTTTGGTTTCAGTCTCCTAGCTGAAAGGAGCACCACTGGAGCATATCTCTCAGTCTCCAGGCACTCATCCTGAAGTATCTAGAACTGGGCTGGGGCTGGGTTGGCAAGGTGATGGCACTGTTAATTGATTGGGCAGGGAAAGAGCAGCAAAAGGGAATGGGTTCACTAAGTGGGCAATGAGATCAGCAAAGGCAGGCTCAGGGATTCTGGTCTGCTGGTCAGCAGAAGCAACAACCTTTGACAACCTTTCTGAAACTGCCTCCCTGGTCTGAGTCACCATCCCCTCTCACCCAGACAAGAGTAAAATTTTCTTTACTGGTCTCATGACTCTTTCCCTTGCTTCCTTCTATCCATTATTCACACAGCAACCAGAATAGTCCTGTTAAAATGTAAATCAGCTTTCATGTCCCTGCTCAGAATCTTCTGCATAGTTTTTTCCCATCTCACTTATAGCAAAATCTAAACTCCTCTCAATAAACTATGATTGGGTCACTAGTTCCTTATCTCATGCCTTTGCTACTCTCTGTTTAGTTCACACAACTACAGCCATGCTGACTTCCTTGCTGTTCCTTGAACAGACCAACTTCACTCCTGATTCAAGTTATTTGTCCTGGCTATATCCTTTGCCTAGAAGGTTCTTCTCCTCAATATCCACATGATTCACTCCCTGGCCTGCTTTAGGTCTTTGCCTAAATATCGCGTTAGTGACACCCTAATCACCTTATTTAAATTCGTAGCTCCTTCCCACAGCATACTGTTTCTCTTTCCTGACCTGGTTTAATTTTCTCTATAGTTCTTATTACAAAATTATATTAATTAACTAATTGTTTGCTTAATGTGAGTCTTCTCTGGATACACTCTGAATATCATGACAGTGGGGAACTTGTCTGTTTTATTTTCTGCTGCATCCCCAGTGAATGGCACATATTAGGTGCTTAATGAATATTTGCTGAATGAACAAGTAAGTGAATCAATAAAGGGGCTATGAGTTTTAATATCAGTGTTTCAAATTTGAATCAAGGCACTATGAATCTTTATATCAACATTTCATACTTTTGAGAGACAAGAAGGTCTCTCAGAAAGGTAAGTTTCTGGTCATATGTACTGAATCTGTGTCAAAAGAGAATCCCTGATAATTTGGGGCTTCCATCGTATATGTGACAAATTCTGTAGACAATCACACTCTAGAATAAAGTCCTCAGGGACAAATGATTACAATGATCATGATGCTAGGAGTGCCAGTGAAATAGAAATCTGGCTTTTCAGGATAATGGATAGAAATTGAGTAGACTCAAGTAGAATTTAGGCAATTAGAATATGCAATTACCTTGGTGTTTAGATCCTACTAGAGAACCATTACTGTCCCAAAGCATATGATAGCATACAAAGGCACATGTTAGGATCTTGTATATAGGAATCAAGATCTTGTTACCTGTGGGGCATGGCCTTGAGATTTATACCTCTGAGTCAGGAAAACAAGACTTAGGTTACTGAAAAGAATGACAAGGATAGCATTATTGCCTTTTTTCCACAAGAAGGCTTTCTTGCTATTTGACCCAACCAACCCCATATCCCTCCTTTCACATCACTTGGAAGGCAGTCAGATAGCCAGTCAAGCTATTGGCTGCTGACAGTAAGTAGGATTAGCTATGGGTCATCAATACCCCAAATGAGATACTAGTCATTCTGAGCCTTGGACTCATAAATGGGTGTTGGGTAGTGATGACATGAGTCAGAACAAGGAAGATTGAGACCTGAGAACCAGATAGACCTACTGGAAAGCAAACACATATTCTGGAGGTTTTTAGGAGTAGATCACAGAACAAGCTATAAACCATGGAAAGAGTGTAGTTATAGGTAATAGGCAGATATTTCTGGGACTTTAAAGTACCAGACACAGGAAAATGCATTTTAAAAACACAGTTACTGGAACAAAGAAATGAGACAGAACTTGATCATAAGGAATAGCAACAGCAAAACCCAATTTTACGTCAGAGGAGAATCTGCAGCAGACGATACTAGTTATGAGTTTCTTAATTTCCTCCTGTCTAGGGTCCAGATTAATCCCAGAGACTGGAATTGCACTGAGGCCAAAGCATGAGAGCTAAATGATACCAACAGAGGGGACTGGAAGCCTTTGGGGATAATGGGTTGCATAAGTAATTATATTGATTAAGCCACATTTTACCCAACTGAACTGAGAATCAAGGAAACATCCATTCTCTATTTTAAGTTGTGCCCTTTAATATGAAATGAAGAGAAGGTCTAAAGAATGAGAAGCTCTGCACATGAGGAAAGTTTATATTTAGGGTCATCCCATTCGTTCAGGGCCCACAAGCCTTTTAGATGTGTATTGGCATTAGCAGAACATTAATTACCAGAGAATTTTGCCAATTTTTATAATTAAAATTTATATATATAATTAAAATTATATGATTAAAATTATATAATTAAAAATTATATAATCAAAAAATTGACAATGGTGAACAAAGCAGTGAAAAAAATAGTCCATCCATTTTGGTAACAGAGGTATGGTGAATTTGTGCTGACACTGTGGGTAGTCAGAGATTTTATGGACTCTTGGAAAGGTAGCCCCGTTTGGTTATGGGGAATGCCTCTTTTGAGTAAAGCACAGTGTGTTATGTGGTAATTTACATCACTATCCATTGAACTGTCTCTCGCCAAAACTAGCCATGCCATTCAGTAATGAGATACATTTGGATATGGGTCCTGGCCTCTGATAACAGTATTTTAAAAGTATCCTTTTTATAATTTTGGTGTAAGTAGGCTTCCCATGGTCTCTTCTGTTATTTATGCACTCCCAGGCAAGGTTGTTTATGAGGGTGGTTAGCTTTGTAGTGTGAGAAACTTGAGTTATCCTTTGGGACCACAATTATACCCTCACTTCCTTCTGCTAACCCATACTAGAAATACTAGAAGAAAAGAAAAAAAAATCATCCCCAAACCAAATAGAAGTCTGTGCCTGTGGTTTGGCCAGAAAGAGAAAGTTGTTTCTGTAGAAATGATAATCCTAGTGACAGGATAGCTGGAGACTGGCAACAGACAAGACTTGGCAAGGAAAGAAATTATTTGATTGAAAACAAGTAGAATAAGCGCACAAATATGAGAGAGAGAGAGAGAGAGAGAGAGAGAGAGAGAGAGAGAGACAGAGAGATCTTTCTACAGAGCTTGAAACTCACCACATTAATTTAGGTCTTTTGACTTTAAGAGATCTGGAGATCAGGTGATAGGCATGGGACATTGCCTTTATTGCTTCACCTGGTGTCGTGCTGAAATTGAACAATCTTTGTCCCAACAGAAAGGTTCTTAGGATTTTATCTCATTTGGGGATCTGGGGGACTTGGTATTGAGATAATACTCTTTATACCATTTCCTTTGACATTCATGAAGCTCAACTATCTTCAGAATCATGGGTTCTCTGACAGGCCCTCTCAGGCTTAACAGCAATGTTAACAGACTTTTCCCCGGCTCCCTGGCTTAATGGCCGGAGAGCTTACTGACCGAAATGGTGGGTCCAATGCATGATGTACTAGGGTGAAAACTGGAGGATCTCTGTAGCTAAATTTAATAACAATCATGTAACTCTTGAAGCTCTTTTTTGAATTCCTTACAAATAGCTGGGACCTTGAGAAGTCCAGAACCCATACTTCA
>NW_007224960.1:0-2047 GCF_000164805.1 Carlito syrichta | reverse complement strand
GAGAGAGAGAGAGAGAGAGAGAGAGAGAGAGAGAGAGAGACAGAGAGATCTTTCTACAGAGCTTGAAACTCACCACATTAATTTAGGTCTTTTGACTTTAAGAGATCTGGAGATCAGGTGATAGGCATGGGACATTGCCTTTATTGCTTCACCTGGTGTCGTGCTGAAATTGAACAATCTTTGTCCCAACAGAAAGGTTCTTAGGATTTTATCTCATTTGGGGATCTGGGGGACTTGGTATTGAGATAATACTCTTTATACCATTTCCTTTGACATTCATGAAGCTCAACTATCTTCAGAATCATGGGTTCTCTGACAGGCCCTCTCAGGCTTAACAGCAATGTTAACAGACTTTTCCCCGGCTCCCTGGCTTAATGGCCGGAGAGCTTACTGACCGAAATGGTGGGTCCAATGCATGATGTACTAGGGTGAAAACTGGAGGATCTCTGTAGCTAAATTTAATAACAATCATGTAACTCTTGAAGCTCTTTTTTGAATTCCTTACAAATAGCTGGGACCTTGAGAAGTCCAGAACCCATACTTCAAATGATCCAACTGGGTTCAATGAGAAATTAGAGCTTCCATTCTAAAAGCTTATGTATCTAAATTACTTCATTTTATAGATATGAAAATTAAGATTCAAAGAAGAAAATTGATACATCTAAGATCATCCAATCAGTTGAAAACAGAGCAAGATTAATATCAAGGTGTCTCCTGGCTCCAAGTTTAGTGTTCAGTGTAGTATATCTCAGAAAATAAAATTTTGGGATCTATTTGTGATTACATTCAGAAATGATTGTATAGAGTACAGAAGACTGTTCTCTTGGAGCTCTTCTGGCCAGTAACTTCAAGATTGCAGTTACCCAATGATACTCTCTCTGGTGATTCAGCCTCTTGGGCATTTGTCCATCCAAATTTAGAGAATCATTCTACCCTGGAACATTTTCTGTAAATGTTTCTGTTTATATGTTGTGGGTTATACATTGGTATTTAAATTCTAGTACTGAACCCACGTCATCTGGCAGACTAAGGAGAGGAAATGGAATGATTCTAGAGCAGTTTCTAGTGGCTGAAGTAAGATTGAGTTAGAAGGTAGGAGGGTTATTTGCTTGAGGTGGTACAAAGGAAAATACATTCCTTATATTGATTGTAGATAGAAGAGAAACTTGATCCTGTCCTCCAGGAAGGAAAATTGCAAACACAAAAGAAAATAATCTAATAACCATTTGTTACCTATGTCTCTTCTATCAATGTGCTATTGAGTTCCTCAGCGATTCTCAAACCCTATGGAGTCACTCAATTCACCCTGTTGTTTTGACTGCTAATCTTTAGTTGAAATTTGGACTAGACCAGTGTTATCAAAAGTGGTTAATCATCAGAATTACCTTGGGGCTTTTTCTTATTTAGTTAAATATAGAATTGTAATGCTTTTAAAGCACACTGTTTCTTAGGCTCTACTCACAAAGATTTAGAAGGTGTGGAGCATGGCCTAGACATCTGTATGCTTAATCAGCTCTCCAGGCAACTTTTTGAACATCTAGGTCTGGCAACAGTTGAACCAGGTTGTTTCTCTTTTGTCCACTTCTGCCTGTAAAAAGTTTCTCTGTGAAAAACCCACAGGATGACATACATGCTCCACTTAAGAAGACCAAGGCCAACAGAGGCATAAGGGAAGGGTAGTTAACATTGCTAGAATTCTTGGTTGAAGGAAAAAAAGTCACATCGTAAACTATTAAATAGGAGGCTTTTCTACTGCTTTAAATTATTATTTACAGATTTACATTTAACTAGTTGACAGAAGAACTAGAGGAGGGGGCAGAGTGATTTGTAACTTATGTTAGGGGATCATAGCACACTGAAGATCCAGGAAATAAGAATATAAAACAGCACTGAAGTGATATTGAACCCATGGAGAAAACAGTATTTACTTGATAAAAATTTGATTCTTTCACCTTCATTCCCTGATATTTTTTACAGTAATGCTGATTTGTCTAAGTGAGATTTTACCTATGTTAAATTGAACCCAGAAACAATTTGGGAGGGAGGG
>NW_007224959.1:0-820 GCF_000164805.1 Carlito syrichta | reverse complement strand
AAATATAGAATTGTAATGCTTTTAAAGCACACTGTTCTAGGCTCTACTCACAAAGATTTAGAAGGTGTGGAGCATGGCCTAGACATCTGTATGCTTAATCAGCTCTCAGGCAACTTTTTGAACATCTAGGTCTGGCAACAGTTGAACCAGGTTGTTTCTCTTTTGTCCACTTCTGCCTGTAAAAAGTTTCTCTGTGAAAAACCCACAGGATGACATACATGCTCCACTTAAGAAGACCAAGGCCAACAGAGGCATAAGGGAAGGGTAGTTAACATTGCTAGAATTCTTGGTTGAAGGAAAAAAAGTCACATCGTAAACTATTAAATAGGAGGCTTTTCTACTGCTTTAAATTATTATTTACAGATTTACATTTAACTAGTTGACAGAAGAACTAGAGGAGGGGGCAGAGTGATTTGTAACTTATGTTAGGGGATCATAGCACACTGAAGATCCAGGAAATAAGAATATAAAACAGCACTGAAGTGATATTGAACCCATGGAGAAAACAGTATTTACTTGATAAAAATTTGATTCTTTCACCTTCATTCCCTGATATTTTTTACAGTAATGCTGATTTGTCTAAGTGAGATTTTACCTATGTTAAATTGAACCCAGAAACAATTTGGGAGGGAGGGAAAGCGTCTGGGTTCCTATTCTACCTTAATTGCCCACTTCCTGGTCATTTCTTCTCAGCCTTCCTGCAACTTTTGACAAAATAGACAGTCAAGTGCTACTGAGATTCTCCACCATTTACGTAGGGTTCTAAAGTAATAAATCACCGAGGAGATACTACTCTTAAATTGAGATGCTGTGAACTTTG
>NW_007224958.1:0-790 GCF_000164805.1 Carlito syrichta | reverse complement strand
ACGGCCACCCCAGCGTTGACTTGCTAGGCTCAGGATATCCTTCCACCTCAGCCTTCCAAGTAGCCAGAACTAAAGGCGTGTGCTACCATGCCTGACTAATTCTTTGACTTATCGTAGAGATGAGGTGTCACCATGTTGCCCAGGCTGGTCTCGAACCTCTGGGCTCAGGTAATCCTCTCACCTCAGCCTTCCAAAGTGCTGGGATTACGGGTTTGAGCCACTGCGCCCAGTCTATTTTATTTTCTTAAACAATATTCTTTTTTGGAAGGATTCTGAGTAACTGATAGTCTGAAACATTAACAAATATTAAATAATAAAATGCAATATTTATCTTTTGAGCTTATTCAGCTATGACATCACACTATAATCTCCATTATGCAGAGATGCTTATTAATTCTGGATTATTGCTTATGTTTCTTTGTTTCCCTCATTTACTACTTCTAAAGATGTTCTTTCGTTGCTTTTGGATTGGAGTCTCACTTTGTCGCCCAGGCTGGAGTGCAGTCGCATGATTATGGCTCACTGCAGCTTTTGACCTCCTGGGCTCAGGCACTCTTTTGATCTCATCCTCCTTAGTAGCTGAGACTACAGGTGAGTGCCACCACGCCCAGCTAATTTTTTTATTTTTTTGTAGAGACAGTCTCACTCTGTTGCCCAGGCTGGTCTCAAACTCCTGGCTCAAGTGATGACAGGCATGAGCCACCATGCCTGGCCACTTCTGAAGACTTTTAAAAAAAATCATTTGGCAGTGATTTAAGTATCTTTCTTGAATTGGAGGGACAAAGGAAGA
>NW_007224957.1:0-1189 GCF_000164805.1 Carlito syrichta | reverse complement strand
CACATGCACATGCACACATCATAATCCCCATTTAAAAAATATAACCCCATTTTATAGATACACAGACACACACACATATAAATAACAGTCTGAAAAAAATACACCAAATATTGGCTATCTCTAATGGTAAAATTATGAGGAGTTTTAATTTTGCTTATCATGCCTTTGACAATTTACCAAATTTTCTAAAATGAATATGCATTATAATTTTATAATCAGGGGGAAAAAGTGCAGTACTTTATAAAAATTACTTATATATACTAACTTTAAAGAACAATATGCTAGAGTCAAATAAGTATTTCCCAACGTTTTCAGAGAACTGGACTTATGAAAAAGGACCCTGAGCCAGGTGTGGGGGTTCATGCCTGTAATCCTAGCAGGAATTACCTAGGAATCCTCACGTAGGAAGCTGAGGTGGTACTTGAGGTCAAGAATTCAAGACCAGTCTGGGCAACACAGCAAGACCCTGTCTCTATTTTAAATATATATATAATGTATAGGGGGTGCCAAAAATGTATGCACATGTTAAGAGATGTTATCTATGCATTACTTTTTGAAGTTAAATTTAATTATGGTAGCAATGTGTAACATGATGTTTGCTCAACCATGCTTCCGACATTTTCTTTGACTGCCCTGCCTGTTACATGGTGATTGTAGCATTCATTTAACATCTTTTGAGCCAACGTCATACTTAAAATTGTATACATTTATTTTGGCTCCGTGTGTGTGTGTGTTTAATTTGGCAAAGGGGCCCATGCTGAACGGAGGGGGAGCCCCTTCCTTCACCCCTCCCCTACCAAGATGTAGCAGATGCCTTGGGAGTAGATACCCTTCAGGAAAGAAACCTGAATTTGTTCACCCAAGCACTTTCCACACTTCTTTGGCCTCAAAACACTTGTTTGAGTACCTTCTCACACTCATGGAACAAACTCTGGGAAATACTGACTCCTTAATATAGTTCGACCAAGGTAGTGCTTTTCTGGAAACTGCCTTAATGAAGCACTTAACTTTCATTCTACCAAGCCTCTCCTCGATGGTTTAGTAAAGTAGAAATATTCACAGTCACACCCCCCTTTCCGTCTCTGTTTCCATATTTCTCTTAGAAGTGTAAAAAAAAAAAAATAGGGTAAGGAAGGAGTGGTAGGTGATGGTGCCACTACAAATCTCCCTTTGGGTTCCTGCTGCCTGG
>NW_007224956.1:0-590 GCF_000164805.1 Carlito syrichta | reverse complement strand
CAAAGGGGCCCATGCTGAACGGAGGGGGAGCCCCTTCCTTTCACCCCTCCCCTACCAAGATGTAGCAGATGCCTTGGGAGTAGATACCCTTCAGGAAAGAAACCTGAATTTGTTCACCCAAGCACTTTCCACACTTCTTTGGCCTCAAAACACTTGTTTGAGTACCTTCTCACACTCATGGAACAAACTCTGGGAAATACTGACTCCTTAATATAGTTCGACCAAGGTAGTGCTTTTCTGGAAACTGCCTTAATGAAGCACTTAACTTTCATTCTACCAAGCCTCTCCTCGATGGTTTAGTAAAGTAGAAATATTCACAGTCACACCCCCCTTTCCGTCTCTGTTTCCATATTTCTCTTAGAAGTGTAAAAAAAAAAAAATAGGGTGAGGAAGGAGTGGTAGGTGATGGTGCCACTACAAATCTCCCTTTGGGTTCCTGCTGCCTGGAGTGTTACAGCTTCATAGTACCTGCCCTAAGAAAAGGTGATGAGGAGGGGATAGTCCCCCTTTTGAGGGCACGATGTTATTTGTATGTGTATAACATAGAGAAATGACTGGAAGCATGCTCATCACTGACAAACGCCAACATG
>NW_007224955.1:0-927 GCF_000164805.1 Carlito syrichta | reverse complement strand
CTGATGGCACAAACGGCCCCCTCGATTATCCTCAAATCAAATTCCTTTTTCTCATAGTGCCCTGAGAGGCCACGCGGAAGGGTCTGATGGCACAAACGGCCCCCTCAATTACCCTCAAATCAAATTCCTTTTTCTCATAGTGCCCTGAGAGGCCACGCTAGGGCTCAGAGTCTCTTGTAAGGGAGGCGCTATCAGAGGCCTACGCTGCAAACCGTGTAACATTTGTTTCTCTTTGATTAAAGTGACTTCATAGAATAGGACCAAAATGGTTTGTACTACAATGTAAATTTCTGATGAAAGTCAGCCCATGAAATCTTCAATTCAAGGGGAGGGAGAGTTGGAAATTATTAGACTACAGTATCAGAAAACCCATGGGTCCATTCTAGCCTTCAAAACTTGCTTCAAGAAGTTTTATACTGGTTTTTAGTATAAAACTAAAAACCATGATTTATTTTATATGATTTTGAGGGCATAATTAAAAGATGAGAAACTAACTAAATAATCCTGAAAGCAGGAAGCTGATTTTTAAATATCAAAGAGCCCTTAATTTACAATTGTTTAGTTCATATTTTATAAGACCAAAACCCATAACATCACACTAGAATTCTCCTCAAAATGGCTTTTTGTGGAGTGTTGTTGAATTTGCTTCCATTCTACTTTACTCTCACCAGATTTCCCTTGTAATCAATCCATAGCATGCATTTTGGCACACCAGGCCAGGGCCGAGAGTGCGATTTATGGCCATGGAAGAAAGCCAGGCCAACTGGCTCATGAAGTGAGGGCATCTGTGACCACAGAAGGCACAAACTACAATACTTATGATATACATGAGGGAATTGAAAGATTCCCAACCTGCTGACTACTTCTGCTTTCTAATTTGATTTTTAATCTCCTTTGCTCTGAACAAGAGAAAAAAAAATTGTCTAA
>NW_007224954.1:0-706 GCF_000164805.1 Carlito syrichta | reverse complement strand
CCCCACTTTCCCCTTAGCAACTACCAATCAGGTGCCAGGGGAAAGTTCACCTAAAGTTTCCAAATGTCTCTGCAACTTCCCCAGCTAGTGGGCCAACATCAGCCCGAGTCAAGCTAGCCAATCCTCCACGATTGAGCTGGCAACCAGAGGTTACTACCCAATTAAATGGTAACAAGACTGGAAAGTCCCCCCAAACTCCTCCTGCTTTGTGTAAAAGCACAAAAGCTATCTGCTTAAGGAAGTCAGGGCCTCTGGGTGTACTCTGCTGCGTCGGTTGTCGACAGAGGCCCAGGCTCGAGCTTGCAAATAAAGACCCTCTTGAACATTCATCGGAATTGGCTCTTGGTGGTCTCTCGGATTGGACATTCAGCCACTACATTTGGGGGCTCTCCCGGGATCCCAGAGACCCCCGAGACCCCAGTCCAGAGGGCAGGCCGGCATTCAGTAAGTCGCTCCCAGGTTAGCGCATCTGTGTCCTGTATCTCAGGTGGAGCTCCACACTTTGTTCTAAGGTCAGCATCAGGCTAGGCGGACACACTGGAAAACTGCCAGCCGGGGCTCGTGGGAGACGTCCCATGACCCCATCCAGAAGACAAGGTCTTCATCCGTGGGGAAGGTCAGACTCGTCAGCGGTCTGTCTCTCCCCTATCGTACTTTCAGATTTGTTTTCGCGGCCGCTACCATCTGTCTCTTGTTTTCGCTTTCG
>NW_007224953.1:0-1698 GCF_000164805.1 Carlito syrichta | reverse complement strand
CACACACACACACACACACACACACACACACACATTTCTCTGGAAAATTCCGAAACCCCTCTAAACATTATAATAAGATTGAGTGAGAAAGTCATTGAAAGAAAGAAAGGAAGTAGATCCTCTTCTATTTTAATAATTTAATCAATATCCATGTCTTCACTCCAAAAATTTCTGGTGTTCTGGAAGGAATAAATGAAATAACTATCCAACCGTGACCAACTGGCATGAAATTTCCACTGTGAATGTCTTCAGAAGGCTTCAAGAAACAGGCAGGTTGTACTATGTGCATACTGGGATGTACTTCTTTTCTTCTCTAAGGTCATACCATAAGAAGTTCCTAGAGAGAAACTTTCCAGACCACTGTCAAATAAATTACTTTCCCATTGCATGGCACCACCAGTCTTTCTCACCACCTGAGTCTGTGCCTTGAGTGTTTGGCAGACTTGCTACAGGCAGGCAAACACAGACTAAAAGGACTTCAGAGTCAGTACTAGAATTTTACAAATTTCAGGTTGGGTTTATGTTTGTCTATTTATTCTTCAAATTGTCATCATTTAATTTTAAATAAAAACATTTTAAAATTAGTTTAATGTTATCATTATACAAGTAAACACATTTATAAATATATTAGTAAACCTATTTGTAACCATTTAGAACTAGAATAAGGTTTAATCTGCAAGTCACCAAATTAATAAAGTTTTAAGTTGCTTTAGAAAATCATAGCTGCAGTTTCTAAATATCCTTCTCTACATAGAGGTCAAGGGACCAAAATTTAGAATCTCAGAGAAGAACAGATACATAATCACAGTGATTAGTTTAATGAGGAAAATCATCAGCAGGAGAACAACATAGGGAAAACGTAACAAGATCAGACTTGCCTCAACATTCTGCAACCTTTCCTAAATAAAATTATTATGCCATATCCAATTCCCCTCTCATTCCTCACAGTTTTAAATACTTGAGAAGGGTTTGCATTGTTTTCCTCCTGCCAAATTCACTTTTGGATTGACCTGTTCCAATTTGCATTCAGACATGATCATCTGATTTTAAATGAAATGATGGCTTCAGATCCCTGGTCTTATTCAGATGCCTGACCCAGTCCCTACATTATACTCATACTTATGATATTTCTAAATATTCTGCACTTCAAATACAAAAACACTGTCACCTTGAAATTCTTCCAGATCATCTCACCATGGGAACTGAGTGTCCTAATTTTGTCTCAGTAGGTGCAGAGAAAAATTATTCAAAACGCATTTGGGATGGACTCAAGTTCTGTCCACAGACTAAGAGTCAGAGTTAAAACTTGAGTCTTGTGAATGGAAAGAGAAAGAGGCATGGATTTCCTAGATGTCAGGCTTCCAGGGAGGATGAGATTTACTCTACATTGATGCTAGCTTCAGTGAGCAACTATACACTCATGAGTCCTCTGGGTAATATTTCTTTCATTTGGGAATCTTATAGTATAAAAAGAATGAATAATAAAAAACAGCTAAGTACAGTTTAGCATTGGAAGAAACTATTACTTCCAGGTCAACTATTATTTCTGATCTTTTTGTGTCCGAAATTTCAACTTTATCTCAATTAAACATTGTTTTCTTCTGTTCTCTCTTTTTAGTATTTTTTTTCTGTGAAATCTGTATTCCTAAAACATCTTCACTTTGAGTTCATAATATAACAACCATTTAGAGTCCCAGA
>NW_007224952.1:0-699 GCF_000164805.1 Carlito syrichta | reverse complement strand
TGTCTTCTTGTGTCTGTTTGGGGTTGACGACTTTTCCTTTCACGGCCTAAATTTGGGAAAGTCACACTTCCTCCATGCCCACTTCACATTCTTTTCTCTAAATCCTGGAGAACCCACCCTCATCCTTGGCATCCACATCTGTACTGAAAAGAATCCCTCTTGCCTGAGCTTCCTGTCACATGTGAATCTGTTTACTAGACATTCTCACAGAGGTCTTCTGATATCATCTCAAATTCAATGTGTATGCATCGAACTTTTGATCTCTAATCCACCTTTTCCTCAAAATTATTTTTCTATTTCTACATGTGATAGCCCTATACTCAAGGTACAAGACTCAACATCATTTCTGATAAATCCTTCTCATTTTTCCTATCTTAGAAACTGACAAGACTTCACCAATTTAAATGGATTATTTCTGCATCTATCCATTTTTTTCTTCACAACTAATATTCCTTTAGACTACCTCTGTCCAAACTACAGACATACGTGGCAGCAGAGCACTTACATTGTGGCAAGTTAGCCTGAGGAAATGAATTCCTATTTTATTTTAATTAATTTTGACATAAACACAAATGAAAAATATTTTATATAATGATATATTGATTATTTATTAACATAATAGTGTATAGGTTTGTTGTGCTAAATGTAGTATATTATTAAAATTAATTTTACATGTGTTTCGTCTTACTTTCTTCAAGT
>NW_007224951.1:0-1455 GCF_000164805.1 Carlito syrichta | reverse complement strand
TCCAAAGAGAAGAGAACCAATGATGGCTGGGAATACAGGAGTGTGTGGTGTGTATAAACAGGTTTGCTGAAGCAGAGAGACTGCTGAGAAGGAGAGGGGCAAGGAGCACTTCTTATACTCTCAGACAATTTCCCAAATAGAAAAAGAATTCTACCTGAGGTAGAGAAAGTAAAGTTGCTCCCTTTATGAACACTAGTTTGAAGTTGGTAAGACAGACAGTTTTGCCAAGGCAGTCTCAAGCAAATCGATTAACCTCTTAGCGAGGAAGTAAGGACCTTGTTCATTTTGGTGCTCCCAGTGCTGAGCACCCAGGAAGTAGGAGCTGAAAAAGTATAAGTACAATGGATAAACATGTCAAATGAAAGAACAAATCATCAAAAATATGTGTAAGACAAACAAGAAGAAGAGTGACAAGGCTGTCCTTTTTGATGAATGCGCCTGCTGGAGCAGAAGAGAAGATGCTGAGATAGTGTTGGGTGTAACCAGAAGTGGAAGAGACAGAACTAGAAGGGGCAGAGAGCAGGGGTGATGCAATCGCCACTCGTGTGAGCTGATTCTCTATCTGCTTCCCCTATGTCCCCACAGCAATACGCGAAATATCATGTCACTGTCTCCTGGGATTTATTTAACCCATGGACCCTATGACATCCCATTCGCTTGGTTTTTCTCCTACTTTTTTGTCTTCTTGTGTCTGTTTGGGGTTGACGACTTTTCCTTTCACGGCCTAAATTTGGGAAAGTCACACTTCCTCCATGCCCACTTCACATTCTTTTCTCTAAATCCTGGAGAACCCACCCTCATCCTTGGCATCCACATCTGTACTGAAAAGAATCCCTCTTGCCTGAGCTTCCTGTCACATGTGAATCTGTTTACTAGACATTCTCACAGAGGTCTTCTGATATCATCTCAAATTCAATGTGTATGCATCGAACTTTTGATCTCTAATCCACCTTTTCCTCAAAATTATTTTTCTATTTCTACATGTGATAGCCCTATACTCAAGGTACAAGACTCAACATCATTTCTGATAAATCCTTCTCATTTTTCCTATCTTAGAAACTGACAAGACTTCACCAATTTAAATGGATTATTTCTGCATCTATCCATTTTTTTCTTCACAACTAATATTCCTTTAGACTACCTCTGTCCAAACTACAGACATACGTGGCAGCAGAGCACTTACATTGTGGCAAGTTAGCCTGAGGAAATGAATTCCTATTTTATTTTAATTAATTTTGACATAAACACAAATGAAAAAATATTTTATATAATGATATATTGATTATTTATTAACATAATAGTGTATAGGTTTGTTGTGCTAAATGTAGTATATTATTAAAATTAATTTTACATGTGTTTCGTCTTACTTTCTTCAAGTGGAGATAAGAATAATTTTAAATTACATGTGTGGTTTACAACACATTTCTTTTTAAATTCTTTGTTTTTACAATTTTT
>NW_007224950.1:1812-66865 GCF_000164805.1 Carlito syrichta | reverse complement strand
TGGAAACACAAACGTCCAAGAATAGCCAGAACAATCCTCAGTAAAAAAAACAAAGCAGGTGGTATCACAATACCAGACTTGAAGTAATTTTCTAATCTTAACTTCTAAGAGTTTGCCACAGTTCTGACCTTTAGTTGCATTGTATAAATATTGCTTTTTTAAAAGCTCTATTGTATACTTCTGTTTCCCTTGAAAGACCAACAAAAATTTAGTAATAGAATGGTGATTTAAGAAAACCCAGAATGAAGGAATGATATCTTTTTACTCCCACTATAAAGCTTCTGATTGATAACTTTAAAGAGTGTTGACATTTTCATATCACTCTGAAAGTTGCCTTTCATTTAAAGATCTCACTGTGAAACCTGACTTCAAGTGCACTGATTGCCCTAACAATAAGCTTGATATTATATCACAGTATACAATTGGCTCTTAAGTTTAGCTGGAGTTTTAAATACCATAAAAAAGAGGAATCTAAGACTACCAATGAGATTATTGTATCTTGGTTTCTATTTCATCCTATAGGTTCTGTGCAGCAAGCAGTAGAAACGAGAAACAAGATAATGTTTAACTGTATTGAATATTATATCTATACTTGAAAAATTTCCTGAACACACAAGAAAATTTTAGACCTCAGTGAATCCAATTGGCTTCATATATTCTGCCAAATAAACCATTACCGCAAACCCACATTTCAGAGAACACAGAATGGAACATCACAACTTTTAAATACTTCTGTTATTGGCGTGAGTGTGGAAAGAATTTTATTTAAAAGATCAGCCATAAATTGTAGTGTGAAAGAACTAACTACTATAATGATACTTTAAACTATACCTCACAGTCACTTGATAAATATTTGTGGAATGAATGGATTAAGTTCAGCTTTTCCTAGAAGAGTCTGGCTTTATAATTTAAGTCCCTTATGCAGTGAAGAATACAAACGATTCTTTCTTTTCTCTGTACCATTTTGTTCAAGAGCGTATTAGAATTAGAATTGAATACATGTCAAGTTGTTTATATTTATTCTAATTCACTGTATGAGAAATCCATAAGAATATAAACTTCATATATGTATTTTGCTTATTGAGTCTACAGAAGTAAACAGCAACTTTTATCCCATGTTCATGTGTACCACTTGACCTAAAAAATGCAAATATCTCAAATATCTCAATATCAGAGTCTATGTCCTTGACTATTTATAGCAGTATTTCATTTAATTATGTCAAAATTAAGTTTCTTTGTTACTTTGTCTATAAACCATGAACCTTTCAAAGGGACTAGAACTTAACAGATGTTCTTGTCTTAAAATTTCTGTGACATCTCAGTTACTTCAATAATATTTTTATATCAAGTATATTTTAATTAAATTGCGTTACTAAATTGACAGTATGTTTCCACTTATGATCATTATTTATATATTACAGAATGACATAAAACATGGGGCTGTGAGTTAAAACCTAGAAAAAATGGCTTTGTCGCTTTAAGCAGAAAAATAATTTGCTCAAGAATGTTTGAGTAGTTCACAAAATTGTTTAGCTTTCTGGAGAACAGGTCTAAGGCTGAACTTTCATACCATAAACAGCATTGCTGTTCTAGCATGATGAAAACACCACTGCCCGCCTGACCCTCAGCGGTCAAGTTCTAGAGAAAACACCAGGCATGAGAACCATCTCTACAATGGTGGATGCTTCTGTTTCTACCATGACCAAGAAAATAGATTAAGTCCAGTGCTTAATTTCCTCAATTACTCATTTAAGAATCTAAAGACCCCAACAGACGAGCATGTTTGTTGTGTCAACTTAACCAGCCTCTGTACTAGCTACTAAGAAGGCTAGAAAATTTTCTGTTTGACCTTGAGTGTAAAAATTCTATCATATATTCATAGATGCTACTTACACTTTTATTATAGTTAGCAAAAGCTAGAACTAAAGGCTTTCAAAGTTTATCTATTCAATATGTTTAATGATTGATTTATTTAGAAAGGCAGTAACCATACATATTCTACCATTTGAAATTTAGCACAAAGTTGACCTCTACATTTGTAAAGATAGTAAATTAAGAAATATAGTATGGAAGGCTGAGGCAAAAGGATCACCTAAGCCCAGCAGGTCGAGGCTGCAGTGGCCATGAGCGTGAGCATGCCACTGCAATCCAGCCTGGGCGACAAAAGTGAGACTCAACTCAAAAAATAAATAAATAAAATAAAACAAAATAGAAAAAGAAATAAAGTATATAAGAAATAAGGTTAAGAAAGAAAACAGATGTTATTTATTGGGTTTATTTGATAAATAGAAAGTATATTCAATTTAGAATAGAAAAATAAAGTTCAGTTGAAAAGTCATTATTTGAGATCGTAAAACAAAGTAAGTGATATACAATTGACTTTAACAGTATTCCAAAACAATTCAATTGGAGAATGATAGGTCTTTCTGAAAAATAGTTCTACGATGACTGGACGTCCACATACAAAATGAAGTTAGGACTCTTGCTTATATAACACAGAGACATTAATTTCAAATACATTGTAGAGCAAAGTGTAAGAGCTAAAAATATAAAGCAGTTAAAAGAAAACATACAGGTAACTTCTCATGACCTCAGATTAGTCAAATCTCTGTGAGATGAGATACCTAAATGCAAAGAGTGAAAGAAAAATAGGTACATTGGAATTCTTTTAATTCAAAACCTTTTGTATTTCAAAGGACATCAACAAGAATGTGAAAAGATAATTCAGAGAAGGGGAGAGAATGTTTGAAAAGGTTTTATCGGCTAAAGGTTTGTATCCAGAATACTCAAAGAACTCTTACAATGCAACAATAAGATACATAATCCAATTTTTAAAATTTCATGGCTGGAATCAACATTTATCCAAAGAATATGTACAAATGTCTAACAAACATATGAAATGAAGCACAAATTCATTCCCTACTAGGTTAATGCAAATCACACTCACCAGGAAAAATTATTTCACACATACATAATAGGCTGGTTATAATAAAAAAAAAATACAGAAAATAACAAATGTTTGTGAGAATGTGTAAAATTGGAAGCATCATTCATTGCAAATGAGAATATAAAATGGAAAAGCCGCATTAGAAAACAGCTTGCTGTTCCTCAAAATGTTAAATATAGAATTACCATATGACCCAGCAATTCTATTCCTAGGCACATACCCAAGAGAACAGAAAAGATATTTCTACACAGACACTTTTGCATGAATTTGTACCACAGCATAATCCCTAAAATAAAATAGCAATGAAGTGAAGGAGACCCTAGTGTCAATCTACTGAGGAGTAAGTAAATAAATGCAGTCTATATATAATTTAGTAATTAAAAGAATTAATGTTCTTCAACACTCTACAACATGATGGAGCTTGAAAATATTATGTAAAGTGAAGGAAGCTGGTCATAAATGACTACTTCTCGTATGATTACATTTATATTAAAATATCCATCACAAGAAAATCGGTAGACACAGAAAGTAGAATAGTGATTTTCTAAAGATGGAGTTTTTAGGAGAAATGAGGAGTGACTCTTAATGCACATGAGTTATTTTGGAGTTTTGAAATTTTCTCAAATTGTGATGAGAGTCACACAACTCTGCGAATATATTATAAACCATTGAATCGTACCCTTTGATGTGTGAATTATATGGTATATGAATTAAATCTCAGTAGAGCTGTTAAAAGTAAGTAGTATACATTTTTTGTAAAAGTTTTAAAACTTGGATATGACTCTGGGTATTTTTCTGAAATATTTTGTTAGTCAAAATATTTATGGAGATATGCCAGAGCAAATCAAGTTATTTATTCAGACATTTCTCATTTCAAGTACATAAAATGTCATCAAGTACAAATATACAGCAATAGTACTATACCTGAAGCCAAGTTTTAATTTCCAAGGAGTGGAAAACACCAAGATTACTGTAATAAATAGCTGTGAACAGATTGAAGGACTTATTGTAGAGAATTTACCAGAAAAGTAACCAAAGATAATAAAAGCTAGAAAAGTTACACAAATGCTGCTTTCCCATACAAACCCTATGACAGCTAAACAAAACTGTAAAGTTTTACTGTCAATTAATGCTAGGAATTTGCTTTTCTACGTCAAGAAAGAGGTAACACTCAAAATGATCCCCCAATATTTAACCATTTTTAGTGTTACGAGATAAATAAAGTTATTAACCCTATAAAACTGTGAACATTACTGGAACGAACCTTCCCAAGGACTTTTTCTGTCTCTTTCTATCATAAACAAAAACTCACAAAGGTCCTTTTTAAGACCAGTGTACCCATGAAAATGCCTTTTTGGGGGTCTTCAGTTTCAGGAAATGGAAATAAGAGTTAAACAGTTATATGGATGCAATCAATATATATAGTTAGTGAGACCACAGTAGCACTAAAAGGCAATCATTCATTCTAGTTTGCTCCATCAAGTTGATGCGACTTAATTTCTTCTTCTACTCAGCTTCATGAACCTGGGTGGCAGCCATCTACTACCTGAGTTGCCAGTAATAAACCAAGGGTGTACTGCATGAGTAAACACACCATGAGCACCATAGTGAGTGTGTTCATATTCCTATAAGGTCTTCAAAAAGAAAGGGCATATTGGACATATTAGTGTGGGGTATTGAACTGTGGGGACATTGCCTCTTTCCCCCAATCTGGCTTTTTTCTGCCCCTCCCCCAAGGAACAGCCCCTGGCCCAGGCTGGTCTCTGCAGGATACGCGTGTTCCCTGCAACAAGTCATAGGATACAGGTAACACAGCCACTTAAGCATTACTGCTATCCCTCTTCATCAATGGGATTGGAAACACCACAGAGGAATCTGAATAATTAACTTGCTTAATTGTAAAACTGTTTGCTCTGCTGTTCCGAGGTACAGATTCTGTCGTCATCAGAGACGCTCTGCCATCGGTGAGCCTCCCGTAAGTGTAATAAATGAGTGTCTGTCCCTGCTGGACCTTCCGATGACTTCTTTGAAACAGGCAAATGCAAACCCTCTCAGGTCTGGGGCTACCATGTTACAACTGCCTTGAATGTCTCTTTGTGTTAGAAAGGATAATATGTAACTTATTTTGCTTTAAAACCACTGAAATGATTAGATGACACAGCAACAACTAAATTAAGACACCACGTTGTTTTACACCTGTTATCTTCCTGGCAGGTTCATGCTTCCAAAGTGTGAAGAATATTACTCCATGAGTTAAGGAAAAATAGCTAAGTAATGTATCTTGTATATAGTGACTGGCATATCGTACAATGTTTTACTTTCTTCTATATAGGAAGAAGAATTATATGATGAATCCGTATGGTTCACACCCAAAGATGTTTCAATCTATTAGTTATAAGGAAATTATTACCATCACCAATATTAATATCGTTAATATTAATTGGATCAAATTATTAACAAGTATAAAATGCCATATGCTAGGTCTGAAAAATGCTAGGTAGAACATATGCTAGGTTTTAAAAGAAGTCTCAATAAATTTAAAACAATCATACAACGTATGGTCTCTGACCACAATTCAGATTAGAAATTAACAACAGAAAGAGATCTGGTGTTAGGTCACACTCCCAGCGGGGGTCTCCAGAATGTTAGGTCAGGCCCTCTGGGGGTGTGGGTGTCTGGCATGCGATCTGGTGCCATGTGAAAGATGCAAAGAATTGCACAGAAGTTAGATTAGAAAATATAGTTTATTTAGGAAGTAAATTAGAAAGAGAGAGAAAGAGGAGATTCACCTACCCAAAGTAGAGGAGAAAGCCAAGAAACATGGCGGCAGCCATAACCCCAAGAGCACATGGCCACACTAGAGTCTAGTAAGACACTGACCACCACTGCTGCTCTAGGTGGAGTCCTTTTCATTAAGGTGACTGGATGGTGGTCTGCTCCATGTCATCATGAAGGGCCAGGGAAGAACAGGTACTGACGTCAGGCATGGCATCCTGAAGGTATGAAAGACTGATTAGGTTGACTTACTCTTATGGGTGGAGGCAAATACTTAGAATAGAAAAGCGAACTAGGAACAAGCTGGGGAGAGGGTGGTAAAGCAACTGTCAACAGCTACCTCTGAGAAAATGGTCCTGTCTTTGGCTAGTGATTAGAGAGTAAGTTAAGTGAACTAGAAAGACATGAGATTTAGGCAGTGCTAAGATGACTGCTAGGGCCGGGCTCAGTGGCTCAGCCTGTAATCCCGTGCCTTTGGAAAGCTGAGGTGAGTGGATTGCCTGAGCCCGCGGGTTCGAGACCCGCCTGGGCAGCGAGACCTCATCTCTACACTAAATCAAAAAATCAGCCGGGCGTGGTAGCGCATGTCTGTAATTCCGGCTACTCGGAAGGCTGAGGCGGAAGGATTGCCGGAGCCCAGCAGGTCGAGGCTGCGATGACCGGGAGCGGCCACTGCACTCCATTCTGGGCAACAGAGTGAGACTCCGACTCAGGGAAAAAAAAAAAAAAAGATGACTGCTCATTGGGTACATTAAATCCATGTTATGTCCTTTCAACAGGGAAATCCTCAAATATTTTAAAATCAAATGGCATACTACTAAACAACTCATGAGTCACGGAAGATATCATCAGAGAAATTAGAAAATATTTTGAAATAAATTAAATATAAGCACCACTTTTCAAAATCATGAGTTGCAGCTAAAACCATGCTTAGAAAAACATTTGTACCTTTAAATGCCTATATTAAAGAATCTCAAGTATATTAATGAAGTTTCCTTATTAAGAACTTAGAAAAGAGTAAACCCAAAACATAAAGAAGAAAGTTATAATAGAGACTTAGAGCAATGATTAATAAGATACAAAAGAGTAAAATAATATAAAAGAAATAAAACCAAAGTGAGATTTTTAAAAAAAAGATTAGCAAAGTAGAACAATTTACTGACCAAGAAAAAATAATGTAAGACACTAATAACAATCAGGAATGAGAGAGGACATGCCATTATTGACCCTAGAGAAATCAGAAGGATTACTTGAAGAACTTTTTTTTTGAATTGCTGTCTCACTTTGTCGCCCAGGCTGGAGTGCAGTGGCACAATCCCGGATGACCACAGCCTCGACCTCCTGGGCTCAGGGGATTCTTCTGCTTCAGCCTCCAGAATAACTGTCACTACAGGCGTGTACCACCACTCCTGAATAACTTTTTGTAGAGATCAAGTCTTGCTGTGAAGCCCAGGCTGATCTGAAAATCTTGGGCTCAAGTGATCCTCCCACCTCGGACTCCCAAAATGCTGGAATTAAATAGACCCCAGCCTGCAACATTCTTCTCAATGAAAGAGCCAGAAGTAAAAAAAAAAAAAAAAAAAATCCCACAAGTTGTTTGATTATAATTACATGAAAGGTCCAGTAAAGGGAATTTATGGACAAAAAGAGATGAGTGACTATCTAATGTTGTAGTTAGAGAAAGAAATCGCTGCACACAGATATGCAGCCACTATTTGGAGTGATGGAAGTGTTCTAACCGTGAGTTTTAAGTCATGTTTGTGCAATTTGAAAGATTTGCTAAAAATAATTGAATTTTACACACCCAGTGGGTGCATTTTGGCATATAAATCAATAAAACTGAATAAATAACGGCCAGTTTAAAGCCCTTGATGTTTAAATCATATAAATTCCAGAACCAAGTTTAATCAGATCAGTTCTTAGTAAATGGCAATTTATGAAATAATTCCTGTAGCTACAGGGTAGGTGAGTACAAGGTGGGACCGCCAAAAAGCACATTTATCTTTTGGAGGGCTTGCCTCTTGCAGTGCAGGCTTCCCCTGAGACATCGGTGTTCGAGGAACCCATCGGCCACCATGTGCCCCCTAGCTTTGTGGTGAGAGGCGGCATTTGACTTCAGTGAATTTGTGTTTGGAGATTCTTTCAGTGTGTTTGCCCATTTCCTGATGGGTGATTTACGAGTGCTTCTGCCCACGGCGCGCTGAGTGTTCCGCAGTTTTGAGCGTCAATTGCATGACTCCCCATGCCACACCCTCCCTATTCACCCAGTCTCACCCTGAGCCATATTTTATTTGAGTTTCCCTGATGAAAAAAATCCTCAAAGGGAAACGTTTTGCTGATGTGGGAGATGTGAAACAAAAAACAGCAGAAGCGTGAAAAGCCATCAAAATTGACGAGTTGAAGAACTTTTTTGAGCAGTAGGAAAAACGCGTCGCAGTGGGGGTACTGCATCTGATGGAGAGTACTTTGAAGGTTCCTGAAGTTCAAACATGTAGGAATTAATATACAATAAATTCCAGGTTTTTTGGGTCCCCTCTCGTATATCAGTTGCCAATGTGGTATAGATTATGTGCCAAACTCTGGACCAGAGCCTCCAGGCAGTCTCTCTTGCTTAAGAGGGAGAGGTTGCAGGAATTCGTTTTCCAAAGGGAACTACCAGAAGGAGAATAAATGCCTGGAACTTAGGAAAATAGTAATAGTATAAAAGAAGAAAAAAGACAAGAATGCCACTGTTTTCAAGGAAATAGAACATTCTATTCTTTTTTTCTTTTTCTTTTTTTAAGAAAGCAGGATTTATTGAGAGGACAGAAAAGCTCCCAGAGCAGGAGGGGACACGAAGTGTTTACCCGGGACATTCTGTTCTAATTGAAGCAAAGTATAGTCTGCCCATTGTAGCCATGGGCTCCACATCTGTGGATTCAAGAAACTGAGGATTTTTTTATTGGGGGGTTGGGGTGGGGAAGGAAAGTTGCATCTGTACTACTGAACATGAACAAAGTTTTTTCTTGTATCATTGCCTAAACATCATAACAACTATTTACAGAACGTTTACATTGCATTAAGTATCATAAGAAATCCCAATATGGCTTAACAAATGGGAGGATATAGATAAGTTGTGTGCAAATAATAAATCATTTGATATCACAGACTTGAACAACTATGAATTTTGATATGAAGGAGCTAGGACCAGGCCACTGTGAATAAATACTAGGAGACAACTGTATTTCCTTTTATCAGGCTAAAATTGAGGGCAAAATACCAGTAGCTACTAGGTCAGTATCAGATATGACGAGAAGTAGGGATGTCATCAGAGAGCCTGAAATCTTTGCGTGGGACGTGCGGAGAAGACTCGGGCATCTGAACGGATGCTCGTTGCGGAGACAGGCAACGAGAAGATCAATTCAATTCGTGGCTTGCCCACCTAGAGCTCTCCATGATCCATAGTTCTGGCACGAAAACGATCTAGGGAGAAGTTGCTTCCTTTGCAGATTAAATGAAAACCAGCTTTAACACCGAGGAAAAGCAGAGGGAACACGTCAGTTACATGTGAAGTTTCCGTGTAGTGGAACATTGTTGAGCATCGTGCTCTTTAAAGGTAGCCGAAGCAAATTCTAGCACTCCACCTCGTCCTTATTCTCCAAAAGACTGAATATCTTCATCAGGCGGCTTTTTCTTTCTGTTCTTTCTTTTTCTGTTTCCAGAGCAAAGTAGAAAAATGCCATCATAGAACTGGAGGAGTTCATTTTTTGTGTTTGGCTCTCCTATGTGCTAACTCTATTATAGCACCAATTTGCTTAATTTACATGAGCTTTGTAGTTGTAAAGTTAAAAACAACAGTACATATTTGTATCCCTTTCACTAAAAAATGAGAAACTACATAAAATTACTTGGTAAGTCATAAAGTGTTTTTTTTAACAAAGTCGTAGCTTTATTTTTATTTAACTTGACAATAAATTATTTATTCTTCCTAGAATGTATAAAATAACTTTGAAATACATATTACAATGCCTCTAAGACAATATGTTTATGCTATAGAAATAGTCCTTTTAAAAAGCCAAGTATTTTTCCATAAAGAAAAAAAAATTCTTTATTGTCCCACTTAGTGTGGTTTATTTGTAAGCAAGCCTGTCAGCTCAGCATAATGTCAATGCAGTTCTTTAAAATAAATTTTTATTTTAGGATATTAATATTATATTTTTATTTTATAAATATTTTAGAAAATACTACAAAGATTTCCCTTGTCCCTGACCCAGTTTCTTCTATTATTGCCATCTTGCATTAAATACAGTACAGTCAGAGAACCGATCTTGGTACATATTTTACTCAGATTTCCTTAGTGTTTACTCAGTGTCTCTTTTTTGTTCCAAGATCCTATCCAGGTTACCGCATTACATTTAGTCATCTTGTCATGATTAGACTGAGGTTATGATTTTTGGAGAGGAAGACCACAAAGTAACATGCCATTGTCATCATATGATGTCAAGCGTACATGCCATCAGCATGGCTTGTCACCGTTGACACTAATCTTGGTGTCCTGGCCAAGGCAGTGTTTGCCAGCTTTCTCCACTATAGAGTTACCCCTGCATGTCCCTTTCTCTGTCGTGCTCTTTGTAAATAAGTCACTATGTGCAGCCCACACTTCGGGACTGGGGAGTACGTTCCACCTCCTTGAGGGTAGAGTCACTCCATAAATTATTTGGAATTCTTTGGCATGGGAGAGCTCTTATTTTCCACGGATTTGTTTATTCAATCATTTACATTAATATGGAATCTGGATTTGTATTTCATACTTTGGCTAGAAACCAATAATACTTTTTGTTTTTCTTGCTCAAATTGTTTTAGCTCTGGTCATTTGGAAGCTTGAATAGCTGAACCTTGCATATTTTGACATATCTCCATCATTGTAGAGTTTCTTTAAAAATCTATTTGTTTTGAAAAATGCTTTACTTTCTAACAGTACAAGATATTCCAACCTCATGAGATATATTTTCTGTTCTCGTTTTAGAACAACCACTTCTCTAAGAAGCCCTGGTTCTTTCAATTTGTGGATGGTATTAAAAGATGAGATCTGGGTGCTAGGTATGCCTTTTGCTGCTGCACGCCCTTGCTTTTAGGTTCTCTCAGCTGACCAAGCAAGGAAGTGTGTGTGTGTGTGCATATTCACCCAGGCATAAACACACATCTAGGCACATTTCTGTGTGCAACTCTGTATTTACATGAAGCTGAACACGAGTTTACACTGATGACACAAGTCTCATCCATCACCACATGGATAATTCTAGCTTTCTTTCTCTGCTTAAATCTAACTTCTTCCTTCAGCAGTGAGAACCTGGCTCCCACTGTTGGCTGCACATCAGCTTAGTTGTTCAGTTCCAGGGTACGTATATCGCGGCTGCCGAATTGTCAACCTGTGTCCTGCAGGAAGCACCGCTTGGTCAGCTGGCAAACACGCTTCTGCACAGTGTGTGTTGTGTCTTTGGATTTTAGTCTTACAGACTCTACTCATTTATAAAATTATTTGAGTCAGCACTCTTTCCTGCACTCTTACGCGTGAAGTTGTTTCCTACATTTTTACCACATTTAGATTATTGTGTCATCTTCTATCCTAGAAGCCCCATCCTCTTAAGTGAGTCCTTAAAACATTTGCATACATTAAGTTTCACACTTTGTGGAGTAGAATTCTATGGACATTGACAGATTATTTCTAAAAACCTTTGATTGCTGTCAAAAAATGTACACAGCTAATCAAGACGGTGATTCTGGATTGTTACAATCTTCTCTGACCTTCTACGTTTTCGTGAATCACCGCTTTGCTCTTTGTGGTGTCCCATACCCCAGGGATGTGTGAATATGACCATTGTAGGGTACATGGCAGCGCCTGTGGCCAGGAAATGTAACGGCCAGAAGACTTCAGATGTTTTTCTTTGGCTCCACAATTGATCTAAATTAATAAAGTTTTCTAATTTAATCAAATAATTGGGTACCCAGAGAGGAATATAGAGTTAGGAGGCATCTGAAGAGGAGAGGAAAGGGAGCCCCCGGATCGGCACATGGAGCGAGAAAGGGGACACAGGCTTAACTGGCAGTTCAATCAATTTTATGTAGGACACGCTTCAAAATTCGACTAAAGATAAAGCTTCTTGAGACTGAATGAAAAAAGCCCCAAGCAAGTCCAACTTCCCAAGTGAGGTTCACTTTCTTTTTGGTTCCGGGAGGAAGTTTCTACCGCCCCACAGAGCAACTTTCCAGAGGAGGCTAAGGATGGATAGATTCTCAAGGCAATCCTGCTTACAATGTGCTGGGTGAGGTCCTGTGTCACCATCTATATGGGAGAAACTATGGAATGCAGGCAATTCATGCCTTTCTCCATGAAGTGGGGAGGTGGGTCTATAGATGCAATTGTGGTGTTAATCTAAGACACGCGAGAATTATTTTTATTTTTAAATTTTTTATTTTAAAGATGTGGGATACAATTCGAGGATTAGGTATACAAATGCTCATTATGCAGATACCCTTGTTGATGAAGTGTGCTCCCCACCCCCAGCAGATTCCTACTACAGCCAATCCCATCTCCCCCTCCCCCCCGGCAATTTCCCACTACTTTCTTACAGTATTACGATCATTGTCCAAGGTCCACTTATGAGTGAGAACTTGTGATACTCAGTCCTTTGTTTCTGTGATAGACCACTCAGTATTGTAGCCTCTAAGTCCATCCAAGTTGCTGTGAAGTTCATAATTTTGTCCTTCTTTATGGCACACAAGAGTCTTCAACCAGAGGCCTATACAAATCATCAAACTATTTATTAGCTTAGATTTCTTATGCCACAAATACTGGCTATGCATGTAATCACCACAGGACATCTCAAAAAGGTAAAAGTCACAGCGAGGTAAACATTAGAAAATGTGCACTGAATTAGACCAGCAAGCACACTGTAGTTGAGAAACACATTGGTATATGGGGGAAAAAATAACAAAAAACAGTGAGTAAACTCTAAGAAGGGCCACTTGGTTTACCCACTGAAATAATGAAAATGTTGGAAGGGATAAATGAGTGATAATAAAGCCAAAGACAAATCTCAACTGTGAGTAATAGTGGCATGAGAAAGAAAAAAGGGGGGAATACAAAAAGAACGAGTTGCCTTGAAAATATGACTTTTCTGATGCAAAATTAAGAAAACACTGCCTCTGCCGCAAAATGCTATTTTCTTTAGGAGTTAATGTAGTCTATTTTGAAATGACAATCTATTTTTGTATTCATAATAATGATATTGCTACTGATAATTTACTGAACACTTACTATAAGTCAGGCGTTGTGTTAATCTCTTTCTAGACATTACTTCATTGTATCATCCCATGGATAATATAAGGCTGGGATAATTATCTCAAGACATTTCCAGAAACAGACACCAAAGCTTAAAATGTTCCATTTTTGCAGTTCATGTCCACACAGCTAAAAAAATTAAATTCAATACTTAAACTGAAGTTTTACTAAAGCTTACTCTTAAATACTTTACTCTTAAAAGCATACATTGAATCTATTAAAAATAATGTCATGGTTTCCTAGGCTTCATGAATTCATTTTTCCTACCACCACAGGATGATAACATTTCCAAAGGATCAGAAGGTGTAGGTGTTACTAGCATGTTTTTGGTTCTTCTGAAATCAGAAGCTTCCAAGTATCCTTCGTGGCAGATGTCGTATAAAAAAGAGAATGTTGAACTCACAGCCAGAGGAGACATTGGTCCATATGGGTAATGTGCGTGAGAACACACACATGTGTGTGAGGACGTATGTGTGTGTCTGGTGGTGTGAGTGTAAGACGCTGTTTTCATGACCAATGTCTTCTTTCCCTGGAGATCAAGATATTTCTGGGAAATGTTCTAAACCAACAGATTAGAACAAAGATTTTGGGTTAATGATGAACTAGGGAATCATGTGAGATGAGGTGGAGGTGGTTTTTAGAGCTCTATCTTTCACATGGAAATTTTGGGAGGCCTTAAAACCATAAAAAGACTTGTGTGCGAGTACACACTTCTGATTATTTTATGGGGCATAATTTGGAGCAATCTGCGTTCCACGCATTCATCACCTGTAACATTTTAAATTTGTTTTGCCACGTTAAGACCTAGGTATGATACACAAAATGTTTATTTAAGTATGACCTCTTAGTTTGAAGAAATTAAATGGAAAAGAAAAACACATTTTTCTTATATTCCTCTGTAACAAAATAACTATGCTTCGATTTATATTCTAGTAAATGTAGTAAATTAAGAGCAGCTGTTTGCAATGACCTTTTATAATCCATAGAGAAAGAGCGTTTCATGGAATCTGGAATCATAGATTTGGAAAATTTCTTTGGCTTTGAGTCTATCATTTCTGTGAGACCTCCCTGCACTCTAATATTCCACACACGTCTAAAGTCCCTGACATTATCTCACTCATGGCTGCGTGTGGTGTTCTTCAGTTTTCTATTCCTTTCATGCTCCTTGGAGTCTATTGTTGCAAAGTTAAAGACGGCAGCGATGGTGTCTAAGCATTGCAAATAAGTTGTGGCTATTGGCCTTGCAATCGTTCTAGACTGACACTCCTTATTCAGAGTACTAATATTAGGTATTCTAGATAAGTTGGCACAACAAATGTCAGATATTTCTGTGTTTCAGAAGTGTTTTACTGCATCTGCACCAACGTTACCATGCATGTACGTGTGCCCTGAATGCATTGCAAATATCTTAATGAACCAGTTTGACTCTGTTATTCACTCTCCTACAACCTCACACATGAGACCGTGACCAAGAAGCCAATGTCCATCCGAGGATGAACACCGAATTTCCCTTAAAACCGTGGCCACACCTTGGATGGACCTTGGACACTTCAACGAGCTCTTCTGTTGGGAAGAGTCTTTCGGTTGAGGCTCCTGTATCTCTCTTGCTCATTGACTGAAAGACAGACTGCAAGGAAGGAAGCAGAGCTTGATAATCCTCCAAGGTTAGGCAGAAAGTGGCCCATACAAATCTCGGTATTCATTGTAAAATGTTCATCTCCAAGATAATGGGATGATCCAGAGATGTCTTATGGGCAAGCCAGCATGATCAGATTTGCATTTTGAAAATAGGAAAACCGTGCATATAGTTCAGTCTTACTACCTTTATGTGGCCTATTTAGGAATCGCTTCAATATTAAATCTATTTGTTAGGTAGATTCAGTATGGATATTTCTTTTATTACACTAGTAGACATATATTTTGATGGTGATGAGTAGTACAGAGGTCTACAGATAAAAAAAAAGAACTCATTGTCTTTGTTCATAGGTATTAAAAATAAAAGACCATATATCTGAAGTATATGAGCTGAATAGAATATATTTTGAAATGCATTTCAAATAAGACCTTGTGATTTGATATAAGCACGCCAACATTCCTATGTTACTAAGTATTGGATTCGTTTCTCTGCATTAATCAATAAATCTTTTGACATCAATTTTACTTAATGTAGGTCACAGCTTTCTTCTAGTTTTAGGAAATCAAAGTAGCAAACCGTTGGAGCCATTTCCAACTGATCAAGCTAGCACAAGACAAAAATATGTATAACAAAAGATTTGTTTGCATGTAACATAACAAAGTTCAAAGAGGTTGTTGAGAAAAACAGGCAAACAATTTAACAGAAAAGTAGACAAAATTGTAAATAGCAGAGAAACCTAATGCAAATGGACAATTAAATGAAAACAACTCAATTTCATAGTAATGAGAAAAATTCAAACATAAATAAATTGGATAATGTTTTTTAATTATCATATTGGTACAAATTAAAATATTTGATAATAGTCATAAATTCTTTCCTGAAGTATGAATTGGTGCAATTTGGAAGGAGGAAGCAGGGTATAAGTAATCTTACCTACGCTTTTTAAGTATGTATTTTACAGAAAAATTTGTTTATGTGCAAGTGGATGTGTGTGTGTTCTATAAAGGATGTGTTGAAAATATATATATACATTTAAATAAGAAACACATCCATAGGAGTTCTTTACAAAAATATAAACACTACAAATGTGTATCTACACATATTTGGATATATGTGTATATAAGGGAGTGTGTATGTGAGTGTGTGTAGAAAGACAAACATAAAGATAGAAATAAGAGGGAGAGGAAACTATAGAACAAAATGGATGACAATTTGTTCCTTCTGTGTGTCTGATTTTCAGCCCACAATGAAGATGTGATTGGTGGAAGTCCACCAACTAGGTGTCTGTAGCCAGGAGTTGATTTTGAGAATGGAATATGGTATTAAGATATTTGAGCAGAAATATAGAGTCAGTGTCCACAGTGATGGTGGACCCATGATGCCAATTTTGGACTAATCACGTCTGGTTATTTCCAACTGTTCAAGCTAGCACAAGACAAAAACATGTATTACAAAGGATTTGTATGCATGTAACATAGCAAAGTTCAAAGAGGGCATTCAGGAAAACAGACACACAATTTAAAGGAAAGTAGATAAGAATATAAATAGCAGAGAAAACTAATGCAAACAGACAATTCCATGAAAAACAAGGCTGCCGTCAGATCTTCGTTGCTTCTGTGTACTCTCAAGCATCTGCTACCTAGACAGGAGGCGAACATAACCCTGCTCAGGACAGTCCTGGGGCACACTTGGTCTCTGTGGAAAGTCCTTCGTTGTCTCCTGTCTAGAGTCAGGAAATATCCTAGTAAATGTGGAGGTGTATTTAGAAGGATTCATGTTTTTGCTTCCTAATTAAATCCACATTGGGCTGTGCAAGCTAAACTTGATACTGCTGGTGGCAAAGTATAAACTGGAAAAAGAGCAGGCTTCAGGGAAAAGGCAGCACTTCTTAAAATGTTGGCTTGGGACCCTTGACTTTAAACTTACTCTACCGATATCTTTATTCCCCCTTTAGCACTTACCAACCTAGTCTGAAGTACTTTAATATGAATCACTTCGATCTAAAACAGTGTCGTTTTTGAGTACATGTGTTTAAAGTCTATTTTATTTTGTTCCAAAGAAATGTACTCTGCACATGTACTTCAAGTACAGAAAACGTTGACTTTTTCCATGGCATTTTGTGCTTTCTACTTTATGAATGTTTACTTTTAATATTCTCCCTTTCCCCCCACCCCTTAGGCCCATGTTGCTGAGTTTATGACTGAAGATCATTTCTTCCATTCTTAAGAATTCCCAGATCAGCTATCTGTGTTCGTGTTATTCTTTCTTCCTTTCTCTCCTGTGCCCTGCACACTTTCTACCCTCACTGCTTCCACTTCCTCACTAAAATTTCAAGTCAATACATGACTCAGCAATAAAATCAAATGCATCAATTGTTTCAATGATTAGTAATAAACTTTGGAACAAAAATATTTTAGATGAAGCAACATACTTTATATAGAGCTCACAAACATAATAGACAACATCAAATGGCATTTGAGTCTACACGAGGCTTGAGAACTTACCTTGAAAATATGTTTTTCTGTAACGTCTTGCTCTTTTTGATGATACATGGTAAATAAAGTCCCCCATAGAAAAATATCTACATTTTATTTTTAATTAAAAAAAGTTTTTTTCTGTAGTGATTCGAAATTTCGTAAGAACAGGAAAGATCTTTTCTGTAGTGGAAGTCCTCTAGGGAAATTTTGTTCCTCTTATTTATACAGTGGTTATTTTTATCTTTTAAGATGCAAAAGTACTGATGTGATATTTAAAGTATGATTTAAAAAAAAATAAGTAGGATCTGTAGAAGGAGATGTCAATCATTAGTTAATTGCTTGATCCTCACCAACAACTCAACCTCGTTCTAGCTAATCTAACAGGTATTTTCTGAATTTAACTCTGGCTTTAATTGCATTTTCCTTTAACTTCTTAAGCAATACCTGTGTGCTTCTCTCAGGAAACTTAGACTTCTTCTTGTGGTAATGAAGAAACTTCTGGTTCAATATTTATTTCCTGGCCTCAAGTATTTTTAATTCTTCCAAATACACAGGCTGTTTCCAAGGAATACTCTGTTCTTCCCAAACTCCAAACCTTTTTATTGTATCATGGTCTCATTCATTTTTGGTCTGCCAGTTCTCACAACCTTCTTTACCTAAACATTAACCCACATCAATCTCCACAATAAAGCTTCCCTGAATCAAGTTGCATTTGTTCTTCTGCCAACTGTGATAGATTTTATTCACTAAGCTATAGATAACTAGCATTTTTGAAGTTCCAACATAATACAGGACAATTGGTTGTACATTGTGCACTGAGGTGTTTGTCAGCACTTTTAATGGCAGAAGTATTCTCAATAAGCCACACTGAATGAGATTCCCTGGATATGCTATATTCGCCTAAAAACTAAATGTGTATACTAATATATAGAATTAACTCTCTAGAATTTTCTAGTTCCAAATAAATATTATACAGTCATAATTACCTTTGTTAAAGGAACATTTAAGGTTTAGTAGACTTAAATTTATATACATATTGAATCCACAATTTCATTGTAATATATATATAGAAAACTTGTAAGTAATTTCAGATTTTCATTTCAATAATGTAAAAAAAATTGTAAGAAGAGCGTCTTTAAAACTCCAGAAAAAATTTTCATTTTAAAGGGCAAAATTTTTAAATGTTAAACATTTTATGTACATATAAAGATATTAGAGCTTCATATTAAAGTATGTGTGGATAATTTTAGAATTTTTGTAGATTGTGATGGGAAATACTCTGAGTATAAATGTATACAAACATAATACAGGTGCTATCATGGACAAGTGGAGGAGACACCATTTGCCTGGACTATGGTAGGAGTGGCATATTAATGTTTACACAATGCATAGCCAGCTCAGCTATTTGCCGCACTCCTGAATACATCATGCCTTGGTACAGAATGCATCAAGCATACATTTTTTAAAGAATCTGGTGCAATTCGCCTAATTAATGCATTCCAATATGATACAATCATAAGTGTTTTCTTTCCACATTTATGAACAGCTTGCTCTTATAAAGTCAAGTAACATGAAACATTTGGAAACAAAATGCTGTTTATCTTGTAAAATTTATATTAAAATGTTCATAGGAGGAACAGATTAAACATAAGAACATTCTTAATGTTTTATTAAAAATAGTTTTGAATCAGTTGAAATCATGTTGTTTTTCTTACTAAAGAACTGTTCACATGTATTCTGTCTCCATCACGTATCCATTTAATATAAAATAAATCCTTCTAACATGGTTAATATTAAGTACTTACAGCATGGTAAGTACTTTTAAAGATTTTCCATTGGGGATCATATACATTAAAGTGTATTATTCTTAGACTATAGCATGAAGAAGAAATGAAACATGTCTACCTTGTAAGAGTGTTTCTCCTATCCCATCCAAGTTAGTGCCAACCCCAAACCTGACTTTTCCCATCTCCTCAACAAAGGTAACCCTTCTGATTTTATCAGTGTCATATCTTGTCTTGATGAATAAAACCATCAAGTATATATAGTCAATATGCTTTTTCTGCCTAACTTTTCCCAAAATATAATTGCTAAGAGATTCATTTTGTGCTTACTTACATAATTCATTCTGTTATTGATGCATAATACTTCATTGTGTATACTATTATTTATTTTAAGTTTATGTTCTCTGCTTTTGAAAGTGAGTGTAAAACTGGAACTGCTAAAAAAAGTAGGTATCAATTAAAGTGATACATTATTTCAGTTACACTAAGATGGTTATTGTTTACAAACTAAAGTAGCTGTTACCAAAATGACAGGTATTAAGTCTAGGTCCCATGCTTGCTACACAGAAAGTCAATCACTTACAAAATAAGTATTATTGCAGAAGAAGGCTTTTTATTCAGGCGACATTAGCTGAAGAGAATGGCATCGAAATGTCAGGATGTGGTGATCTGGTAAGTTTTAGTCTCTTGTCTGAGGGTCAGTTTCCTGAAGAAGGAAGTGATAAGACAAATGTAAGTTCTAAGTTTTAAGACAGTGAGGATTAATTTCTATGTGTATTCAAAAAAAACCCCATAAACATCAGGCCTATGGGGAAAGTGGCCAGTTTCGATCTCTCTTTCTATTTATCAATGCCTCAATCATGGGAATCTGGTCATCAATCTTTCTGACTATTTCATGCTGAGAATGAACATCATGGGAGAATGATGGAGAATGAGAAAGTTGCTCCTGCAATTTGAAGTTTTCACAAGCACCTGGGCTGCATGCAGTTTGTTGGAGTAACATGACCTGGGTACTTTTTTAAAGAACATATTAAGCCACATGGACTTAGATGATTAATAATATAATAACCCAAATTAAAAAAATCTCTCTCTCTCTCTCTCTCTCAAAGAATATGGAAGGGATCCCTTGAGGAATCCAAGATAATAATCCTAGAAACTGCACTTTTCCTTTATGATTTATTTCTTTGGGTCTTTGGCTGGGCTTTGAATATTAACTTAATGATGTCTGAGGGTTCACAAGCCATGACTGTTTCTCCTGGAAGGATCCCAAAGGGACCAGTTTTACTTGACTATGGTGGACGCGTGGCTTAACACCAGCAGAAATGCCAGGTGAGTGGGTGGTCAGCAGCACCTCAGAAAGGCTGGCCCATGGTAGCTGCAGGTGATCTTCAGCCTGCGAAGATCTCCAGGGCTCCAGCAGGACTTGGTCCCATGCTTTCAAAGCCTGGAGAGGCGAGACCATGGGGAACTGGAGCATATTGGAGGAAAACTCTATATCTTCTAATCGTTTCATCTATGATCTAGGTTGTTTCCGGGGAGGAAAAATCCTCAAGTGTCAAGGGCATACAGGGGTCAGAGACATGGTCTTCAAACCCACTTGTGGGGACTACCTATATCCTCTGCAGGACAAGGGACAAGACTTTTTCCCAAGAAAGATTAATCACTTGGCAAATTTTAGAAAGTGACTTCTTTAATGTCCAAAAAACTAAAAAGGAAGCTTAATTCTCCCGTCTTCATAAAGCCAGTGCCCCGTGACTTGTGTAGACAGTTTATCGGTTATTTCACCTGGTATATGCCCCCAGGCATTAGTAAGAGGAGTTGGGCAGTTTCCCTTTTCAGGGTAAACAGATTTTACAAACAGATTTTATCCACTTCACCAAACTGACTGTTCTCTGGAGGATAACCTCCTGTGTGTCGAGATTATTTTTACCCATCTGCGATTGTTCTATGGTGAGGTGTAGGGTCCTGTGTCAACCAAAGCATACTCTTCCAATGTCTTTAAAACCAAAGGCATCACTCCCAAATTAGTCGCTCTCAGAATCCGTTTTTGTAAAGGTTCCTCAGGAAGCTGGTGATACTAACCTACAGAGTGGAACAATGTCTTCACATGATATCTTCTGCTTTCTTTGGCTACTTGGTTTTGTCCTTCCCTCACAATGACTAATGTCCCAGGAAGCAATGGTCTCAGAAGTACTTTCCGGTGCCTTGGAACAATTTTTCCTTTTATGGGTATACGTGAGATGACTGATATGAGACCAGATAGACCCCTGTCTGAGAGGTCCAGCTCCAGGCCCAGTACAGTACTCTCGTACTTTTATTTCAAGTATTATGATGAAAATAACCAAGGAATTATGTATTTTGTGTTTTTTCCATACTAGTTTGCATCCAGTGAGCTAAATCCCTAGGAACTGAATTTTATAATTGAATGCAGCACAGCTGTATCTCCACATCCTGGATGACCATGTTGCCAACCAGGAATCAAAGGTGACTCTAATCACAGGTGTACTACATTTATCTTCCCCATTTCTATCAAATACAAATCATACAAGGACCAATTTATTTGCAAGACAGGTTTAGTCTTAATACACTTTGCCTGATACGTGCATAAAGTGCAGTACTAATTATTGCTCATGTAGGCTCTTTTAAATTGGCCTTGCTGGAACTTTTCCACAAAGAATCTCAGAGTCAACTTTTTAAACCTCCTTGAAGCCAGCCAGGGATTTATTTAGGCTGGCAGACACCTGTATAAATGCGGTGACTTCCTCTTTTCTTATGGTCCTGAAATGACTTCAGGTACTGAGGCCTATCAGAAAGTGACATTCTTTATTCACCACAGGTAGGAATCCTGGAAACAAACCTATGTAGACAAGGTACAAAGCCAGTCTTTCCAGAGGGCTTTTCTCAACCCTGCCAAGTCAATATGAATTCCTCAGCACAGTCTGTTTACATTGGAAAACATGTCATTCCAGTGAAAACCATGGTAAAATAACCAGTGCCGACAATCATGATCTTTTATAAAGAAAACAGGTTCCTAAAATGGTGTTTAATTATGAAAATAACTATATTGCCCATGAATTTAAAATACAAATACTAGCCGGGCTCGGTGGCTCAGCCTGTTATCCCACGCCTTTGGGAGGCTGAGGTGAGTGGATTGCCTGAGCCCGTGGGTTCGAGACCCACCTGGGCAGGTGAGACCTCATCTCTACACTAAATCAAAAAATTAGCCAGGCATGGTAGCGCACACCTGTAGTTCCAGCTCCTTGGAAGGCTGAGGCGGAAGAATCGCCGGAGCCCAGCAGGTCGAGGCTGAGGTGGCTGGCAGCAGCCACTGCGCTCCAGTCTGGGCGACCGTGAGACTCCAACTCAAAAAAAAAAATACAAATACTTTTCTGAATTTTGGAAAAATCAGGTTAAGTGAAAGAATAGGCTTCAAATTTTGTTTATAAGTGTGCATTCTAGTCAATTACTGGAGTCTATAAATAGAACAAAAGACAAAAAGGTTTTTTTGATTCTGAAAAGCAATACAAAAACATCAGCAATGGCTCAAACCAAAAAAATCATAAGAAATGTTTTAGTCCGTGCAATGAACTTTTATTTGCTCAATATTGGGCCAGCAATCTCCATGAGAATATCAACTCTCCAGTGAGAGTCTTGGAAGCCTTCTCTCTAGTCTCACGGCACAGTTTCTAAAGTTATCAGAAACCTGCATCCAAGAGTCCTTTCCATAAATTACACTAATGAAGCAAATTTGGACTGTAGCTGATAATAAAATAATTTTCTTAGAAGAAAAAAAGTAATACAATAATTGTGGATGACAAATGTCTTGGGGCAGCCGTGGTTAAAGACACATTTGACAAGTTCTGTGACATACAATAATTTAACATAATAATTATAAGTATTACCAATAGCATATACCAAGATAGTTAAGATTTTAGGAAGCATACAATTTTGGAAAATATATTAAAGCACATATATGTAAATATAATCCAATGAAAATTAAACACCATTTTATATTTAGCAATATCTCCTGCATAATGTTTACATCCTAATATATCTCTCTTGGACTTCAAGTTAGATGATAATATCTAAAAAATAGTTTAAGGTCAAAAGACTGAATTTAGAACTTTGATTTTTTTATTTTGTAAAGTTTGTCAAATATCAAACATTTAAAACACTTGATGTCACCAAATAGAATCATGGTTTATGATAAAATAGTCATTTTTTTATTTAGCCAGAATGGCATTTCAAATATTTCAAAAAATAACAAAACTTTTAGTCTCTGATAGAAAGGCAACTTATTTCCTGAACAAGAAGACCTAAAAAAGACAGCACAAGGCCAACCAAATCTCTTCACTCCTTTGCTCCCTGCAGTTTGCTGAAAAGATAAACAAAAAACATTGAATATTAAGGCTAATTTCAATACACCTTATAAGGATTCTAATTTTAATAAGTTTGACCTTAAGTCAAGATTTCCAAAAACCTTTTAAAATCCTTCACAATTTTCTATTAAAGAACAGATCAATGCTTAAGAAAACTGTGCTATTCTGACACAGAAGCACAGAGGCAGGCTTTGCACTAGTGTGTTTTTGATGTCACTGTTTAATTTACAGGCAAACGGAACTAATTTTGCTCCTCAGAATGAGCACTTACAATCTCACATGCCCACCTCTTCCATAATACACACTGGATATAGCTGAATTTCTGGCTTTTTGTCTTACACAGGCAGTTCAATTTTGGTTGTCATTTTTTCCTAGGTTTTAGATGTGGCCTTGAGTGGTGTGATTTAGCAGGATTCAGTGCCTTTTTCAGACAAGGAGCCAAAGCTCTGTAACTTAATACAACAAATAAATAGCGAGTAGGACATTTACCAAAAATGTCGAAAGACTCAGGTCGTTTGATCAAAACAGAGTCACGGGTCATTCTAAAATAATAGTTATTCATTTAACCAAAGTGATAATCAAAAGACTTAAGAAGCAATGTAGAAAGTTACATGGATGTAAAAACCTAAATTCTTTTAAATTGTAGTTTTCCTAAATGGTCACAAACTTAATGACAATGACATAGAAATTGTCATGATAAAATATAAAATGTATTTCTTAGGCAACTTACCAAGAGGCAAAGAAAGTCCTTCTGCAGTAATTGTTTCTCCTTATGGAAAGCCCATCCAGATAACATGTAAGTCAAACCTGAAGAAAATAAAATAAATAAGTTGAGCTAAACTGAATTAAATAGAAACAGGGAGAGTATACCCTGAGCCACGAATGAAATAACAAACTAGAAGACAAATACTCTGAAGTAGAGAATGGATGGCTCTTAGAAACAGCATAAAAAGTTTTTTAGCTAGGCGGGTTCGGTGGCTCAGCCTGTAATCCCGCGCCTTTGGGAGGCTGAGGTGAGTGAATTGCCTGAGCCTGCGAGTTCGAGACCCGCCTGGGTAGCAAGACCTCATCTCTACAATAAATCAAAAAAAAATCAGCCGGGCTTGGTAGAGCGCACCTATAATTCCGGCTACTTGGAAGGCTGAGGAGGAAGGGTCGCTGGAGCCCAGCAGGTCGAGGTTGCGGTGGCTGGGAGCGGCCACTGCACTCCAGTTTGGGCGACCGAGTGAGACTCCAACTCAAAAAAAAAACCAAACAAAAGTTTTTTAGCTTCATGAAAAATGTAGACATATCAAGAAAAGCCAAGTGTACAAAACCAGGACTTTTAAGATAAGCATTTCAGCATGTGGCCACAACAGCAGTTAGAAGCGAAGGGAGGAAAAAGTCCCACAAGAACTGATGAAAGAGCTGAAGGCCACTGCAGTCTCGACTTGCTGGGCTCAGATGGCCTTTCCGTTTCAGCCTTTCTGCTTTCCATAGTTTTAACAGATTCATTGCTTTGCTATTAAAATCAGAGGATGCCAGATCATATGCAGTGACAAAACGTGTTAAGGAGTATCCCTCTATTTTACTTAATAAACTCTAAATTTATTTAATTAAATCATTTAGTTTAGTCATATATAATTCATTTTTATGTATTTAAGGAAGTTTGTTAGTTTAAAATTTAGTCAGTATCACTCCATTCATTTTTATACATTGATGTGAAGAATACAAAGCAATAGACTTGGGGGCTTGCTGAGTGAAGTAGAGCTGCACACGAAGAAGGAAAACGAAGAAAGAGTAGCTTTCTATTGTTGGCCGGTTAATATTTTATTTCCCCTTTTCTCTACTCATCTACCACTAGGCAAAATATAAGTTACATATGAAAACTCATGAGGATACTAAGTAACTAACATTGACCACATGCATGAAATACTAATTTATCTACTACAACCATTCTTATTCTGTTGCATTTATGTTTACTTTCTAACAGACCAAAAGGTCATATGTATTTCTAAAATAGGGGTATCATATTACTTGCAAAACATTTGATAAGCAGAGCAAAGCAAAGCAATGAATGTGCAACATTATGTATCCGTCTTTGTTTGCATACACAGTTGATTCCTATTCTGGATTTTATATTTATGAATTTGCCTACTTTTTACAATTTATTTGTAACACTAAAACCAACACTCCCAGGGCTTTGCAGTCGTTTGGGGCCACTCACAGAGCAGTGAAAATTCAGTCATCTGATGCACATTTTCCCAGCGGGGTCAAACAAGGTGATGCCCTACCTTGTTTTCCAGTTCCCACACCGTAAATTTTTTTCTTGTGGTCTATTTAGTGCCACCTTTCTAAAAAAGCTCTTGTGTGCCTTTCTTGTTGATTTCCCTGGTTAGAGTGGCCCTCAGTGTCGTCCTGTACGGCTGTCTGGTTCTCCTGGGCTCAACAGGCAACAACGGGCCCGAGAAAGAAGATGCAGTCAGATAAGCTTCGTTCCGGCAGGCGTGATGGGCAGTTGGCCATTAGTTCAATACTAGTGAATCAATACCAGGTAACTCAGAAGAAAGGAAGAGGAAATTTGTCTATTTGTATGTAAGGCTGCTCTGGGGTGCGATGGGAACATCTTTAAAGCAGGATGAGGTTACAGAAAGATGAAAAAGCAGCTGAATTTTTGGATTCATGGGATGACGACTGGTAATAAAAACATAGTGGACAGCATGGTTATGGGGCTGAAAGCCAAAGAAATTTATGGCCACATTACCCAGGGTCATGAAAATGTTAAATCCTCTTGGCGAACGCTGGCTGGCTCACACGTTTCGAAAGGCTTTATGGCTTGAAAAATCTTAAACTTGCAGGCAAGGCAGGTTCTGCAGATCAAGAGACTGTAAAAGAATGTTAAAAATACCAACTAAGTGTTAAACAGGAAAAGGTTTATGTGTAAGAGCAGGTTTTCAACATTGATGAGGTTGACTTGTTTTACAAGAATGTTGGCAAACAAACCTTTATAATGTACATGGCCTCCAAGCCCCTGGCTTTAAATCATTCCAAGTCTATGCAACTAATTATTTGTAAGAAATATGTATTAAATAAGGTGCTTTAAACAAAAACACACATTAAAAAAAATTGTGTCCTGATTGGTTGACAAAAATATCATGACCAGAGGAAAACTATTTGTATCTTCCCCTGGAGCAATGATCTCTTTTTGACAATTTTGTGTTTGCAACAACTTTATAGAATATAACTACCGGTACTGTGAATAATAAGAAGTAATCTTTTTCTTTTTTAAGCGTTGCCTCATAGTTCACTTTGTGAATGTAGCATTCACAGTTGATATAATATTGCCATGATAATGTCAGCCCTTTGCCCCAACTTGCTGTTTTTGGTTAGTCTTTCTTGGGCGTCTCAGACACATCCTGCTTTGTTCTCGTGTGTTTTCCCCCTAGATAATCTCAGTTCTGATCTTGTCTGTTTTTATTTGTAATCAGGAAATATAACTAAATCCCATTTGCTAATTTTTGGCACCATTTTTTCCGTTTCTGAAAAATATCATATAAGGTGGAGGATTAAACTAAGTATGCTAAAGTGACCCATAAGCTAAAGCACACCAGAGAAATGTCTGCTACTGCATCCATATCCGATTCTTCATATTTGACAAGCTATGACTCACACACAAAATGTAACCCACACTGTTTGAGAAGGGACTTCAGAAAAGAAAAAAAAAAACAGCAACTATTTTTTGGAGGGCGGTCCCCTTGCAGTACAGGCTTCCCTGCTAGGTTCTTCTAGGAACCCATCAGCATCAGTGGACCAGCGAGTGTTGTTCTGAGAGGTTGCCTTTGGCTTCAGTTAATTTTTCTTTTTTTTTTTTTTTTACAGATTCTTTCATTGTCTCTGCCCGTTTCCTGATGGGTGATTTACGAGCACACCTGCCCACACTGTGCGGAGTGTTCAGCAGATTTTGACCCCGAACGGCGTGATCCCCTTGCCCCACCCTCCCTATTCACCTAATTTTTCTTTTTTGTTTCCTAAAGTGAAAAAGTCCACGAAGGGAAAGATTTTGCCAACATGGAGGCAGTGAAGCAAAACACTGCAGAAGCACTAAGGAGCATCAAAATTGTCGAGTTCAAAACCTGCAAAACTATTTTGAGCAGTGAAAAATGTGTCTTGGTAGGTGTATTGCGTCAAAATGAGAGTACTTTGAAGGTGACCAAAGTTTAAACATGTAAGAATAAATACACAACTTTTAATAAATAGATACTGTTTTTTGGGACCCCCGCTTGTAATTTTATAAATAAAGTTTTATTAGAACAAATCCATGGCCATTTATTAATGTATTGCTCATGGCTGCTTTTGCACAATGACTGAGTGCTGAGTAGTTAAAACAAAGATACTATTAATGTCCAAACCTAAAATATTTACTATTTGACATTTTACAGACAAAAAAAAATAAATGATTATTCTGACAAGACTACATACAATAAAGTGACATTTCATCTTCAGTATTGCATCTCATACATATCGACTCTCAAATTTCTTACTTTAAACTGTTTAGTTTTAGGTACCAAGAGCATAGTAAGTATACCACCATCAACCCTGTGATACTTGCAAATATTATGTATAAAATAATTTAAGTATCATTTTACTTAATTTTCATAGGTTTTCTGTAGGTAGGTAGAGTTAATATAAAATAGTATTAAATTTTTCAGATCAAGTCTCTATATTCTTTTCCAGTTTAAGCAATTTGTATAGCTCTGATTTAATCATTCACTTTGAATAAGATGATAAGCCATCTGAGCCCAGGTAAAATGTGAAAGTGCTATCTACAATTGGTGTTTCAAGAAGGTGAGAAGCATTCTAGCACATGGCAGGGTCTCATAAATAACTACCATTTTACCACCATTTTATCTGCCGAGACTCAACCACAAAGCCAGACTTCCTGCACTTGAAGTTCAAGGCCTCCATTTAGACAAGTCAAGAATCTCACCTTATTTATTGCTGCCTAACAAATTGTCCTCCATGTTAGAAGCCTAAACAATAAATGTGTGTTCTTTCACATTTTCTGTGGTTCTGGAATTTGGAAGTATCTTATCCAGAAGTATCTTATCAATCCTGTAAGTTTGTTATAAAGGCGTCAGCCATGGCTTTGCTTATCTGAAGGCTTGACTGGAGTCAAAGGATTGACTTCCAAGCGCACATCAAGGGTGTTGGCAGGAGATCTCCGGTCTTTGCTACTTGTTGGCTGGAGGCCACAGTTGCCATGTGGACCTCTTCACAGACCTTCTTGAGAGGCCAGAACCCGGCAGGTGGCTTCCCTCGGAGTAAGAGATATGTCAGAGAAATCAAGAGGGAAACAAGAATATCTTAATGAAATAGTCTCTTAAGTCACACACTACACTTCAGTTGTGTTCTGTTCATAAGACGTACACCCCTAAGTCCAGTCCACACTCCAGAGAGGGGAAATAAGCTCCCACTCTAGAAGGAAGGAGAACCAAAGAACATGTGGATATGTTTTACAACTACTCTGTTCAACTTGCCTCCATTTCTTCATCTGTAAAAGGAGAATACATTTTAGCAAAATGAAGATTACTTTTTGAAAGAAAAGATGCATAAATCACCTAGGACAGAAGCTCACACGTGGTAGGGAATACACATTAGCTGAAAATTGAGTTTTATATATAACTATATTCTTTTCTGCCATATGCTTTGTCAGATGATAAAAATCACTAAAATCTAGCTCTTATTTTAAGATTGCTTGGGTTCATCACTTATCTGAAGTTTACAATTTATTTGTATTATTTGTATTGTGAAGAAAAATATTTCTTGCTTTTGTTTCCACAATATAAGAATTGGTATACCTTGTCATTTACCAAAATACTGTTCCTATGGTCTCACAGTTTTCTGCTAGAGACTAGATAAGCTTCCTAGTTGCCAGGGTAGAAGCCTTATCTTGGCATAATCATATTCAACTCTCTATTTCTGGCCAAGATGAACAGAAACACTTATATGGAAGTACAGAGCTGCCCTTATATCTTTTTTATATCATCTGAATTTCTTTATTTCCGATAATCTGAAATTTTTTTTATATCTTTTTAGATTCAGATTATCATTGCCAAGGTACACTGTTTCAAGTATAGTTTCATTTTCATGAAATATTAGGCAAAAACCAGAGATCATGTCATCAGATGTAATTCCTCCTGGGACTGATCACAGCATCATGCACACACGTACACATTTGCACACTTGCATGCACACAAGGCAGACACATCACCTGTCTAGCTCTGTCTTCCTCCAGGAGGCCTAAGGACAGTTGAATATGGACTGGCTCAAAACGCACTTTCTGTGAGATGCCACATTAATGCTTTTATAACTTATTTGCTTACTCAACAATATTTGTTAAATTTAGTTTTTGGTATGAATGTCCAAATGTAAGGCTGTAATCAGTATCTATAATATGTATAGCAAGTGTGACTTAGTGAGTAAAAAAGCTTTTTTCTCATATTGAGAAAAATAGAAACCAGAGGTTACAGTCTATAATTTGCAACCGTTCTCAGTTTTAACCTCTTGCTCTCTGGGGAAATTTCACCGACTGGGCAAGCCTTCCTAGTACTGGAGGTCAATGTTTTCTTTCTTTATCAAATAACTTATCACACATTATTGTATTTGAGTCTTACATTGTCTGAATTCTAGTAAGTTTCTAAATAACACGCCAGCAGAGCATAGTGGATTTTTTGCAAACTACTATATCTTCATTATTTTGCACAATGTTTGAGTCAACATAGGACTTGGCTATAAATTTCTTGAAGAAATGTTGGATAAAAGTTAGTTTATAATGTTTACAACGTGGCTGGGAAGCATTTGACTGCCTGGAGACCCCCTTTCTTGCAAGTATGCACCAGCCTCCCAACAAATGTGTGGCAGAATTTGACAAGAATTCTCCAAGAATTTATGTGTATTACAAGTTTATGAAAATATGATTGATTAAAAATGGAATTTAGGAATATTGCTATTTGTGGATTTCTGTTTGTTGAGACTGGCAGTAGGATGTTGAGTCCCAAATTTACTTCATCTGATGTCTATTGTCAAGAAGGTATCAGAATGCATATGTATACCAAAGAGGTGTAGCTTATTACCTTCTTTCTCTTTCCCTCTTTATGCTATAACCGTATGCTTCTTTCTATAGGATAATGAAACATTTAGGAGGCATGGAAGTGGACATCAGTAGATACACAAAATTCATTGTATATTATACTGCCCAGAGCCTCCCAAAGGCTAAGCACTAATTGTTAATATGTATGGCTACTTTTGAATGTCTACTAAATGCCATGCACTGTATTTGGTGTTTTACAAATTCATGTAATCCATATCAATCCACAATGAGGCAGCACAGATATTACCTGGAAATAATATTTGGGTACAAAGCATGAGTTTGCCACTTAAGCACATCTCTGTGAAGGTGGATAAGTTAGACACTGTTTTTTAGTGTCTTCTGTTTTGACACAGGCTACATAGAGTAAATATTACTTTTCTGTATTGATTAGTCATATGCTAATAATTGAAGACAGTATATTTGCTCACATATGCAGCTAGCCAGCAATAGTTAGGTCTATATTTCTCATATCTTGTCTGTGTACTGGTTTTAAGCATCTTTTATTTTTTCTGCTTCATTTTAAATCATCCTCTGTAGTTTGCTTACCACAAAACGGATCAGGCATTCTTTGTTTCATGTCAGTTTCAACAGCACATCTCTACTACGTCTCAAACTTTGGATACTTTCCTATTGTGTTTGCCTGTGTGTGCCTGTGTTTGAGTGTGTGTGCGTGCACGTGTGTGTGTGTGTGTGTGTGTGTGTGTGTGTGTGTTCTTTCTGTTCATGAAAACATTTCTGCACAGTTGGAAGAAGTTTCTGTGGTGTTTTAAGAAGACATACAATAGAAGACTATAAACGGACTTTAAACATTTGTCCCTCAAGAGGTCTAATAAATAATAACTACTTTGAAGAGTGCAATAGAGAAGTCTGTGAACCTTTGGAGGAGTTCAGACTCTACCCCCCCTAACTAGACCTTTTTATGTTGTTGTTGGAATAAATTATATAAATCGTCATAAATGAAATACAGGTCTTTCCATTCTCACATCAATATAGTTAAGTTTTCACACTGTAACCAATTTATTATTTTTTCTCTTTTTATTTCTGACATAGGCTTACATATTGTACTGAAAATATCTTCTGAGAGAATTACGGAGCGTCCATAGTACCAAGAATTTAAATCATTTTAGCACAAAGATGCAGGGTATTCATTTTCAAATTAGATACTATTCATGAAGAAACTCGGTTGCCAAAATGATTTCCAAGCATTTACATTTTAAAAATACTAATTATGTCCCATAATTTAGAATTTTGAAATTCTGCGAGAATAGGATTGCAATTTATAGTCTCGTAGAGCTGGCCTATAATTTAGTGCCTTCTATGTAGAATGAGTAATACACTTATTGGCCATAATATTTCTTTAAGTTAATGAGGCATCTTGTAGATGAAACCAGCGCCATCTGACTTCAATGTACTTAATATAGTTTTCAAAATACTGTCTATAAATTATATTCTAAAATTAAATTGGACATAAAAGAATATTTCAAACAATCAAATTATACTGATCAAGTAATACAAAATTTAAAATTGATTTAATAGATGAACCATTGAATATGCTATCTTCATGATAACTTTCCTGTCTATATTAAACTGTTTAGTAACTCTATTTTGAGTCCATTATTATCTCTAATTTTACCTTCAAAATTCCACCATAAAAATTAACTAACAGAAATTGAATCAAGAAACAATGTGGGTTGGTTTTCTAATAACGTTAAGTTAAGCTACTCAGTAGATTTTCTGTGAATAGAATGAACTCCAACATCTTATTAGACTTGTAAATGTAAATTTTTAAATGGAAACATTCTTTTGACTATGAGAGCAGTTTATTGCCTTACCCTGGCACAAAGTAACATCATAAACTGCTAGAATTTTAATTTAAAGCAAAACGTAAAGGCTATTGTGGTTTGCCAAGATTATCTTTCATAAAAATTTCTTGAATATTTATTTGTCAACAACTTGTATAATTATCCTAAATTAATCTGAAACCAAAATTGAGTCCAACGCTTTCAAATACTTTTGGAAAGCAAGAACCTTTCTTTCTTTTTTTTTTTTTTTTGTTGTGCTTTAAAAACCATGACAAAAAGTAAAGGAATTTGAATTAAGTAAGAAGAATGGGAGAAGGTAATGAGAAGAAAGTAAGCCAGTTTTTGTAGTGAAAACTACTACTCACAAATTTAAATAGAAGCTATTTTATTTTAGGTTTTCAAAAGACTTTATTGGAGTCATATTAGTGTCACGTAACTTCGTTCCACTATGTTATCTTTGATGCCAATTTGGTATAATGGAATTGTTACAAACTTTGCTATGATTTTATCCTTCAGAAAGAAGAAGTGTATTAGAGATTATGTCGATCGGGAGGGCTGTGGTTATACATTCACTAGAGAATGAGTCAAGCAAGAATGAGTAACTTAAATATCTCCCTTTCTAAGCACAAACTAGAATCAGTGGCATATATCTTCGTTCTAAAACAACAGACTTCCAAAATTCAGCTTCTTTCATGTGCGTGTATGTACATACATATATATGCAGTGAATATAGATATACCTATGGCCTACAATGTTTTGGAAGCGATGCTACATTTCATGAGACTTTCAAAGTACAAAGCTCTGTATGTCACACAATCTAGACTGCTGGCGTCATATGTGTAACAAGCTATGACCTAAGCCAGAATGTGAAAAGCACCCTGTTGACAGCTGAGATTGGTAGGAGAAGAATAAGAGCCAAGTAGTCCTTCAAGCTTGTGGGGAACCCAGAGAACACAGGGAATACAAAGGTGTACCCTTTTACTGTGCATAGGATAAAGGGAATTTAACAACCATGCGGTAATTGCCATGCCATTTTATACAATAACATAACCAAAACGCTACTACAAAAAGACCTTTATTTATTGAAGAAGAAACAATCATTGAAAAAGATTTAAATTTTTACTCTCAGAAGTCAGTCATCAAGTCGAATCAATCAATATCTCTTCTCTCTCTCTCTGTCTCCTCTCTCTTCAGATCACTGCTGTATATAACACAACATCCATACTTATGTGGCTACATTTCCTCATGTTCAAAGGCATCTATTTGATATATACCTAACAACAAGTATCACAGTCATTAATTGTCTGATTTTTAAACTAGGTTGTATGAGGTTATTGGCTTAATAACAGCTTTTGAGGGAAAGCATGTACCCAGACTTCAGACCATTTCAGTTTTGCAAATGCCACTTAAATTTTATTGTCATGATTGTGTCATATTTTGTGCATGTTGTGGCTATCAATACAGATTACACCACAAAAAATAGAAACCCGCAACTCTGAAAATGAATGAATATCATTCTCATTATTAAGAAATAACCTCCATATTATTAGTAAGTTGAATTGGTAAGGCCAAATTTAAATCAACACAATGGAGTGCAGAAGATGACATGAATATTCATTAAAAAAAATCTGGCAATCCGTGTTAAGTGACACAAGAAAACAACAACAGCCAATACCATGCATTTTCTGTTTTACATAGATACATTTGAGATCTTTTCACCTGGACCAGGGCATCTTTGTAGTGATGTGGGGGCTTAGGTAGAGATGTTTTCCAGAGAAGCAGAAGGAAGCACAAATGTTCTCACTGACGGACATCTGGAGGGCTCTGAACTCTGCTTCCATGGGCCTCCAGGGCCCACCTCTGTCCAGGAGGACTGCAGTCCTGGAGCTCTAGAACCCTCGATGGCTTGTAGAGCATTGTTTCAAAAGCATGAACACTGCCTGGGGAGATAGCAGGCATTCCTGTCCTGTTTCATCTATCCACGTGATCTGGCATGGCACAGACATCCACCAGCACGCGTGAACCAAGTCTTCAGCCATGTCCAAGGAGTCTGCCATGCATACAAGGCACCCGCAGCTGCAAGACCTTTGTTCTTAGTTGGCATCGTCTCTAAAATTCTGGAACACTTAAACGTTTATGAAGTGCAGGGAAAGAAATAGAAAAAACTCTGCGATAGCGTCGTTCCAGGTCTTTCCTGACATCGTCACTCTCCACAACTTCTGCACAGACCTCTTTAAATCATTTTGCGAAGGTTGCCCTCAAGAAGGATCAGATATTATCTAGTTTCCATCCAAACTCTGCTCTCATTGACTCTTTAAATGGGTGAGGCAACGCCTCGGTCAAGGTGTATTTGGGGACTTGCGTTTAAAATGATAGATATTCACTGGTTGCAACCATGTTTTCGTTGTTCCACACATGGTCATAATCATAAGATTCAAACGTTGCCCACCTGAACTCGACTTATGAAGTCTTTAAAGAAAGCCGATATTGTATAAATGCCTTGTATATGATGCTAGAATCTGCCTCAGCTCCCCTGGTGGACTGTTTGCTTTATTCCCTCTTGATATATCAAACACTTGCAGAAAGCTTGAAATAGTCAAGTCTTGGCAAAACCCGGCAAAATTACAAGTCTTCCTCGTTAATGGTGTGCAGGCCTCTGTCTTCTCCAACTTACCCCACCCCGTCTTTATTTTACAATTTCCAGGATTCATGAGAGCACACATTTTTCCCTGAATTAATGATGAACTACAGATTACCTCTTGAAATCAGCCACTAGAAGGAAAAAAGGAAAAATCAGAATTTTGTATACTAAAAGGATGGGGGCTCCAGTCTTATTTTATTTTTATTTTATTTTATTTTTTACTTTTTGAGTCCGCCTCACTGTCGCCAGGCTGAAGTGCAGTGGCACAATCACGGCTCACCGTAGCCTTGACTTCCTGAGCTCAGGCAATCGCCCCTCCTCAGCCTCCTGTGTATCTGGGACTACGGACGTGTGCCCCCGTGCTTGACTAATTTTTTTGATTTTTGTTTTGTAGAGATGGGGTCTCGCTTAGTTCCCCAGGCTGGTCTCGAACTCCAGGGCTCAAGCAATCCTCCCACCACCTCGGCCTCCCAAAGTGCTGGGATTACAGGGGTGAGCCACCATGCCCGGACGAAAGCTCTAGTCTTTACACGTCAGAGTAGGGAAGCTGTGAAGGCCCAGAATGCTCTTAACCCTGAAGGTACATGTGGGTGTGTTAGGACATCAAGGCCGGGAAAGTAAAGCCAAGGCTTTGGCTCAAAGTGAAATTGACAGAGAACTTGGACTCTTTGTCAGGTCCTTTAATTGTATCACTTAGAGCTTTCTCTCTTATTGTAGATATTCAGCTGCCAGAAACATGTCAATTAAACACTTTATACTTTCCCCACCCCCGACCCAGGCTAGTCTGTGGGTTCCTTGCAGGTTAATGCCGAACCCTAACAGGACCTACTGCAAATTCCTTCTACACTTTGCCTTGAGACTATGGAATGTGCTTTCCTGCCCTTCTCTGCCATGGGAATTAATTACCTGCAGTTTTGAGCACAGTGTGAAAGTCTTATCTGCTTTCTTTGGCAGTTAAATATTACTGCAAAGCTTTAAACTAGTTTTGAAGTTTTATTGTCTTTTTCCCCCTTGGTTTTAATTATGGATGTTTAAAATATTTCATGTCAGTAGGTAATCTCCTAGCTATTGTGGTAAAAAACAATGAAAATAATCAGACTGGATTAAACTAGGAAAGTAAAACTTTACGCACAAGACTGGGCAAGCTTTTAAAGACCATTGTTTTACTAGGTGTTACAGAATTTTAGTGATTTGTGTAAAGAAGAATCAATATTATTTACTAATAGGCAAAAGTAGGTTATTTTCCAAAACTGCATATCCATTACACTTAATCGAATCCAGATGATCATACTAATATTTATGAAGGATCCCAAACTCAACACATAATATGAGAAGGGAAAAAAATAGTGGTTCAGACCTTACAGCACTCTGCAGCAGTATGTGCTCCTGGCTTCGGAGAGAAATTAAAGTTGTAATATACAGTTGGAAAGAGGGAGAAATGCAAACAGCTATTATAGGTTCTAAGACTATTCTGTACTTCTCGGCATATGGTGGTTTCAACTATGTAATGATCATTTTTTCCTAAACTTAATGCAAACAAACACATTTAACAAACTCAAAGAAGTGATACAGTAGGTTCCCAAAAAATGAGGTATCCAAATATATCAGTCTTTCGGAAAAACTCATTTTTAGCTTATAAAAAGGCAACGAACAGTCGAAGTAAATACATCTAATATTTGACCTGCAGGATTTAAAATATTTCCACTTACTTTCTATGCATTTTTGCTTCCATCGTTATGGTCTCCTGACTTCATACCCACAGTGCATAAACTGATTAGAAGTTTCAGAGTGAGTGTATTTTTTATTTCTGTCGTCAACCTATATAATACACACACTCAAATTCGATTTGGAAAATGAAAGACCACGGTCTATGTGATGACAGTAAAACATATTGAAACATGTTTCTGTTTACTGACGTAAGTGGGGTCCCCGGCCTGGCGGTCATGGATGGGTACCGGTCGTGGCCTGTTAGGACCTGGGCCGCAGGGCAGGCGGGAGGCATGTGATGGGTGAGCAGCAAAGCTCCACCTGGATTGACAGCCGTTCCCCATCCCTGCATCCCTGCATCCCCGCCAGAGCTCTGCTTCCTGTCGGGTCAGCTGCAGCATGGACTCTCAAAGGAGCGTGGACCCTACGGTAAACTGCTCATGCGAGAGATCTAGGCTGCGCTGTCCTTCTGAGACTCTAATGCCAGGGGAGGTGGTGCTGAGGCGGTGATGCTATCTATTTCATTCTATTTTAGAATGTCATGATGACAGAAGTCAAGTGCACGACAAAGGTTGTGCTCTTGAATCATTCCAAAGCCATCCACTCCTCTCGCTGTTCGTGGGAAAATCGTCTTCCATGAAACCAGTCCCTGATGCCAAAAAGGTGGGGGGTGGCTGAATTAGATACTGAATGACTATTCAACATGGAGGGAAAATTGTAAAAATTTCAAGATCTTTTCAGATTATGAGATTCTGTGTAGTTATTGTTTTCTTCAGTCTTGTTTAGATGTTTGCCTTATTCATAAAGACGGTTAACATGTTAGAATACATTTTCCCCAGTCTCCACATTTTAAAATAATATCAGAAAAGGTGTTTATGTATTTGACTTTGATTACCATCAAATATATAATTTAAGCATTAATAAAGATGGGAGTTAAATGTTATATTTAGAACTTAATGAAATCAGAACTTGTCTGAAATCATCAAAGAATTTTCCATTTTGTATTATTAGCTCAGAGCGGGATACTTTTCCTATCTTTCAAAATCTATTATTAGCACTCACTATAAACAGAATTAACTTCTGTTTCTTTGACTTTTATATTTAACTTTGTTTTGTTTCATTTTCAAATCTTAAGAAACACACATAGACAGTAAATTTATTAGATATTTTATGTTGCCTTAAGTAATTATACCATTATTATTTTCTTATACAAGAGAGAGAAAAAATATCTTGAATATTTAAAGGAAGAATTGAAATACAATTATTTTATAGTAATTCATCCTGAATCCTTTGGATAATACTAACGTACACACACACACACACACACACACACACACACACATTTTCTATGTTTTTGTGAACATTTCTTACTCTGCCTCATGTGTGGTAAGGTCTCCAGATTCTTAAACCCATAGTCTTATTTATAGTACAAAGTCAGTGGTAGAACACTAACTAGCTGTCCCATTATCTACATAATGTAGCATAAGATTGTGATTTGAACTAAGTGATAAATCCTAAAAGCAATATTTATTCTGTTTTGCAAAAATCAGTCAGTAGCCTAATTATACAGAAACATGCAATGCAATAAAATTATAAAACTTATGGTTTGTTGTTTTGCTGTGTCTTATTTTTCTTTATTAATGAATTTCGTCAGAACTATATCAAAATGTATAGATAGTCTTAAGAAAAGATAGTGATAACTTGACGAGACCTCATCTCTACAATAAATAAAAAAAAATTAGCTGGGCGTGGTAGCACACGCCTGTAGTTCCAGCTACTTGGAAGGCTGAGGCGGAAGGATCACTGGAGCCCAGCAGGTCGAGGCTGCAGTGGCCAGGAGCGGCCACTGCACTCCAGTCTGGGCGACAGAGACTTCAACTCAAAAGAAAAAAAAAATTGAGAATTACATTAGGAAAATATTGGCATAGAAAGGATCATACCCCCTAATATAGGAAGATAAGAATCCATATGTTTTCATTTCTCTGTGACATTATTAAAGTTAGAAACTTTATCAGTATGTGTTTTATACATTTTCTTATAGCAGTTAAGATACATCATCTGGAAAATATATTTTAAAACCAAGTTCTTATTCATTTTAGACGTTATTTTAATGTACAATATTTGAAGAGATTACAATGAAAACCTTTACCGACAAATAACTGATTTCCTGTAGCCCAAGCAGTATGATGAAAACATATTATGGTAAACAGCAGAACAACAAATACAAAAAGATGTTCAAAAGAAATGTTGACAGGTTTCCTAGCCCTTTCCCAATCTCCCTAGAAACAGAAGATAACAGAATAAAAAAGAGAGTCAATGTCACAACTGCAAGAATGTCATGCGGACTATTGTAAAATAATTTCTTCAATCTACTGACAGACCAAAAAAAAAATGCAGTTTTCAAGAAGAGAAGGGAGAAGGCAAAATATTGAAAAATAGGCACAAGCCATGAACGTCGACCACCAAGAAACATATTCTAAAGGAACTTCTATAGGAAGTGCTTCAGGAGAAAGGGGTGAGGGAATCCCAAGAGATTTCTGGAAATGAAGAAGGAATAGAGAGCAGATAAAATTACGAAAGTACTAGAAATACATCCTACGTAGAATGATAGTCATAATGATGGTGATGGTGGTGGCGCTGAGGGTGTGGTGAGGGAATGTCAGTCAAGCAGAATCCAATTAGGGGGACAGTAGCTCCCCTTACCCACAGGGGCTACATTCCAAGATCCCCCTGGAGTTGTAAAACTGTGACTAGCACAAAACCTCTTATATACTATGTTTTTCCTATACATACATACCTAGCACAAAACTTATGTATAAATTAGGCACAGTAAGAAATTAATAACAACTAGTAATGACATTGCTGTATAAATAAACTGCAACAGTGTACTATAACAAATGACCCGTGAACGCGATCTCTCGCAGCATCTCTTATTGTACTGTGCTCACTTATTTTTGGTTCATGATTGACAAGGGGTGAGTGAACCCTCCAGCAGCAAAAATGTGGATAAAGGGGGCTACTCCACTTGTAATGCTCGGGGAAAAAGTAAGATACTTTTTCTTTTTAAAATGTAAATATTTTTGTAAAATGTCAAAGTCTATTCCTTAAGGAATAGAACTAGATTATATAAATGTCAAACCGGTACAGAGAAATAAATGGAAAAATAAGTTCAAACAACTGGAAATGACATACATATCCACATACATATCCACTTACACACAAACACACACACGCACATCCATACAACACAGATGCTTCTATGTAAACACATCATAGATGTATTAATACATTGTTACCAATATAAAAATACTGAGAAGATAAAAAATTTGCAGCCATTATCACTGCATGTTTAGTATCTACATAATAAAAGTTTCTCAATACCTTCTAAGTTTAACTAGCATGTAAATATTATTATAATCGGATGAATACAGATAAAAGTTATATAAAACAAATAAGCTTTCTTAACGTTATTGCTTGTTCTACTTGTTGTTCAATGTAAGGACAATATTTCAGTATGTTGAGAAAAAAATTAAACGGAATGTCATGACACTCTCTCTAAAGTGTTAAGTATGGAGCGACCCCCTCTGGTCCCTTCCCACTGTGGGAGCTTCTCTGTCCTCCTGCCTTCTCAGCTAAAATAAAAATTTAAAAAATAAAGTGTCAAGTATGTTACAATTCATGAGAAGATAGCTATTTCTTCAATTATGCATTCATTCAATTATTTTCTTCATTGATATATGTATCAATGAAGAAAAAAGCCAATTATTTTCTTCAGGGTTTGATAGGGGATGTACAGAGTTTTGTTTTGTTTTGTCAAACAAAGACTTGAGGATATATGAAAACTAGACATAGAGGTGTTGTGGAACTATCATCGACTAAAAATTAGGGATTGGGGAGAATCACACGATCACACAGTCTGGTAAAGAAACTGTATTTGTTGAGGAAATATAAGAATTTCCAAGAGGAGGCATGCAAACCCCAAATTTGCATCATCACATGAAAAATGCAGGTGATTCCATGAAAAATCAGAGGGTTTGCGTTCAAGGGGAGCGAGAGAGTCCATCACCAAAAGCAGTACTGGATTCCCCTGCTTATGTGGTGAGACTAAAAATAGAGCCTATAATACTGAGTGATCTATCACAGAAACAAAGAACTGAGTGCCTCATGTTCTCACTCATAAGCGGACCTTGAACAATTATGATAATACTATAAGAAAGGGACTGGCAGTAGTGGGAAACTACCAGGGAAGAGGTGGGTGGGATTGGCAGTAGTGAGAAACTGCCAGGGGAGGAAAGGGCACACCTCACCAACAAGGGTGGTGTGAACATTTGCATACCTAACTCTCAATTGCACCCCACATCTTTAAAAAGAAAAAAAAATAACTTTGTCTATGGGGAATAGTGAGACGCCAGGTAGCCTGTGCTCAGATTTTGACAGATTTGGTATGAAATGTCATTACTTGGGTATGTGGATGACCCATGATGAAGCAGGTTTCAGTGTAAACACTACCTGGACAACAAAGGTATTAACAGCTTAAGATGGTTTCAAGTGGAGCCTCTTCTGTCAGGATGAGCAAAGGTGACCCTTTCTTAGCTAGCTTTTGTTTAAGGAACGCCCAGAAGCCATTTCAGAGTGTCATTCTTGCACTGCAAGTGAGAAATTCAAGAAGACACAACTAGCATTTAACTCCTTTAAAACTGTAATTTTTGAAACGTGTTTCATCTCATTCCTTTACATGGAGAGATTTGTGAGTTATTTTCATAAAAACTAAACTCTTCTAATGTATCCTATGTGTGTGATGTACATATGATACATGCATTTTTGTTTGTAGTATATTCCATTCACAATTATCAGTACATAAACAGAAAGAAAAGCAAAACTATGTATTTAATATTTATATGGAAGCTTTTATGTTAGGACCTTAAGGTTTCTAAATATTAATTTGGCCTTTCAGAAGAAGGGTTCTATTATTACCACATTCTCCACAAATTAGGAAATTAGACTGTAGACAGTTTAATATTAGGCTTTAAAGCAGACATCCTGTCTTAAAATAGTCTGTATTTTCACAGCACTTTTCAAGTGGCTGGGAAGCTATTTCAACTTACCACATATACTAATGGCAGGGCTGGAACCGAAGGCACAAGGATGTGGAGTGGGCAGAAATGTCCTGCGGTCAGCACTGGGCCCTTGAGTTATTAATTCCCAAAGCTTCTGTTGGCCACCTCTCATGTTTTATCAGACAGACATGCATACACAAGTGCCTCACATAAAATGTCATCTCGAAAGATCGAACACAATGTTATAAAATCACAGCAATGACGGTGGCTGCTTTTCCTAGACGACTGAATTCTTCCCAGAGGAAGTGAATTCTGAGGGATCAAACGTGGCCTTCAAGGGCTTCCATCTGCTGGCCACAGCAAGCCAGTGGGACGGCAGCAGTTCTGTCAAAGGATCCCGATCAGAACCACCCGTCTCTCTCCAAGTGCCAGCCCACAGTGGTGGCCTGGTCTACCCCACAGCGGCGGCAACCAAGTGAGCTAACCCGTCCCCCACCCCACACCTGCTGAATGTGTCCCCGGCAGTTACATCAATCAGACCAGCAAGTCCATGAGAAGCCCAAGAGAGCTTGTGTCTGTTAAAATAAGAGATTTATATAGGACTAAAATTATCCTAGTGTAATATTCAAAATGCACAGCATACAACGGAAAATCACTTGCCATACCGAGGTCAAAGAATATCACAACTTAAATGACAAAAATCCATCAACGGACACCCATACTTGGAAGAATCAGACATTAGAACTGTCCAACAATGATTTTAAAGTTTCAAGTCAATTCAACAAACACTTTTGTATGTGTTTGAAAAACAGAAAATGTCAGCAAAGAAATGCAATGAATATAAATAAAGCAATCGGAGATGGAAAAACTATAAAAAATTAAAGTTCATTGGAAGAAATAAAAATAGTGTGGTAATGACAGATGAATTGGTGAAGTGGAGAACACATTCATAGAATGTACTCAATCTGAAAAAAATGAGAAAATAGGAGGGGGTCCAAAAAACTGGAATTTGTTTATTAAAAATTGTCTATTTATTCCTACTTGTTTAAATTTCAGTCCCCTTCAAAGCACTCCCCATTTAACGCAATATACCTATCAAGACTTTTTCCACTGCTCATAACTGGTTTTGAACTCATCAATTCTGACGCCTTTTAGTGCTTCTGCCTTTTTGTTTTGTTTTGTTTTACTTCTTTCATGTTGGTAAAACATTTCCCTTTGACGACGTCTTTCCTCGGGGAAACAACAAAAAATAGTTGCTGGAGCAATAGGGTGGGTGGGACATAGGGGTCATGTGGTTTTTGGCCAAAAACTGCTGGATGCTCAGTGTGGTCGGGGCAGGTGTGCTGTCACATTGAAGGAATCCGTCCCCTGTTTGCCACAACTCGGATATTTCTTCCTCCAACCATGACACAAGCGTCTCAAAACTTCCAGATGAAAACTTGGGTTGAAAGTTTGACCTGGAGGAGCAAATGTCGAGTGTTTTACTTGGGGTTTGTCCTCCAAAAGAGAATTTTGTTTTATAGGGGGGAGATTCCCAATGGTATACTGAAAGAAATGAACACACTCTTAGGGACTAGTGGGGAAATTTAAAATGTTTGAACATCTGTATCCTTGGAGTTCAAGAAAGAGAAGAGAAAGTTTCTGGGGCTGAAAGATATTCAATGAAATAATGGGTAGACATATTCTAAATTTGGTGAAAGATAAAAGTTATATATTCCAGGGGCTAAGTGAACCCCAAGTAGAAGAAATACAAAAAAATCCACACCAAAGCTCATTGTAATTAAACTTTTGAAGGCTCAATACAAAGATAAAATCTTGAAAGCAGTCATGAAGAAAAAAATGCATCACTAATACAAAGCATAAAATGAAAATGGGTTTCTCACTTAAAACTGTGGAGGCCAGAGGAAAGGAGAATATTTTTCAATGTTCTGAAAAAAATTAAGTGTCAGCTATGAATCTATATCCAGACAAAATATCCTTAACAAAAAAAAGATGCACTTAAATTAAGAAAAATTGTTTTAAAAATTATTATTTGCAGAACTACTCTATATGTTGAAGATTTTGTTTTTTAGAGGAGTTTTAGGCTCACAGCAAAATTGGAGGGAAGGCGCCGAGATCCCCCCCGGGTCCCATATCCTCACACAGGCATGGCTTCCCCATTATTAAAATATTCAAAATGTCCATTTATTTTAAAAAGCATACCGATGTCGATACATTGTAAACACCCAGTCTGCCATTTACCTTAGGGTTCACTCTTGGGGCTGAATATTCTGAATTTGGAAAAATGCATGGCATGTGTACATCATTATAATACCATATAGAGTATTTTCACTGTCCTAAAAATCCTCTGTGCTCTGTTTCTCTATATCTCACTCCCAACTCCTGGCAAACACTAATCTTTTTACTGTCTGCATTGTTTTGTCTTTTCTAGACTATCATGTAATTGGAATCGTACCATATGTATACTTTTCCAGATTGCATCTACAGTACACATTTAAGTATATTTTCATCTAAATTGTGCATTTAAGTGTACTTTAAGCATATTCATGTCTTTTTATCGTGTTATATCTACTTTTTATTTTTAGCATGAAATAATAATCCATTGTCTGGATGACCACAGTTTATTTTCCATTCACCTACTGAAAGACATCATATTTCCAAGGGTTAGCTTTATAAACAAAGCTGGCATAAAAAACATCTTCATGCAGGTATTTGTGTGGACAAAAGAATCTTCAACTCCTTTGGGCAAACACCAAGAAGTATTATTGCTGGACTGTAGGGCAAGACCATGTTTAGTTTTGCAGGAGAGCACCAAAGAGTCCTCCACCCATGACGCTGTGCCACTTGGCATTTCCACCAGCAGTGAGTGAGCGTGTTCATTGGTATTTACATCCTCGCCAGCATTTGGTGTTGTGCGCCTTCTGGATTTTGACCATTCTCGTGGTAGTGTGGTACACTTCTTTGTTTTAATTCTCATTTCCCTGATGACAAATGATGTGGAACATCTTTTCATAGCTTATTTGCCATCTGTACATCTGTTGTTTGTGTGAATCAATCTTTCCTAAATAGGTATAATCCCCTTACAAGTGTATTGTAGGGAGAACAACCATTCCTCTCAAATGAGACTTTCCAAACTTAAGAATTTCACTAAGGAAAAAAGAAAAACATTTTTTATAACAAAAGGGAAGATAAGAAAGGAAAGATTAAACAAAATAAATTGTCTTTTTCAAGAGATGCAGGGTTTGGAATCAGCGAGTAATGTGACTTTCTTTTCATAAAATAAATACTGGAAAGGGAGTAAACCATATTGCCTTTAGTTTTCAATAATTTCATTGAGATCTGTACATCAAAAAAAAGGTGTCCACTTTATTTCTAAGATTGTGTCAGTAAGCAAAACTTTGATTTCCCTGATGGAAAATTACCGATGAGATTCTAGTGAAGATGGATGCCCAAAGCATAAATGTTCTTCCTGAGTTTTGAGGCAACATGACAGTGAGCCAGTCTTGGTGTGCAAAAATTCTGTTCAGGCTTTTCTGCAATGCTTGCTTTGCTGGTTGCAGCATTTTCCCTTTACTTTGCCACAGCAAGGGTTCAGTCATAGTCACTCATTTATCTTTTTGTATATCACATATACAAGGAGAGACCCCCCCCAGAAAAGCTAGGATTGTCTTTTAGAGAGTGAGCCTCTTGTAGTACAGGCTCCAACAAGTTAAGTGTTCTAGGAACTCATCAGCATCAGCGTACTGGCTAGTGTGTCATGACAGGCTGCACTGCGGGAGAAATGTCCAAGTTGTGGCAGGCAGGTGACTGGTTCTTCCACCATGACAACACATCTGCCCACAACACGCTGAGTGCTCAGCAGTTTTTTTGTGTGTGTGTGTTTGTTTTGGCTGCTTTTTTAAAGCATTGCAATTATTATTATTTTTTAAATGTATTTAATTTTATTTTATTATAGAGTTGTGGGGTACAACTAAAGGGTAGCTACACAAGTAGGTTGCATGCAGGTGAAGTTTGGCCCTACCACTGGCCCTCACTCTCAGTATAGGACCAGGTCCTTTGTGCAGTTCCATGCCGCCACCCTCACCCCTTGGCAGTGCCCAGCAACTGCCAATCCCACCCTTGTGCTAATGTGATTCATGTTCAGGTCCCACTTATGAGTGAGAACATGCAGTATTCAGTTCTTTGTTTTGGTGATAGGTCACTAAGTATGGTAGTTTGGACCAAAAACAGAATCACCTCGGTGCTCACCCACCCCCTATTTACCTGATCTTACCTCAATGGGGTTTTCTTTTGTTTGTTTGTTTGCTTGCCCAATGACAAAAATCTTCAAAGGGAAACATTTTGCTGATGTGGATGAGGTGAAACACAAAACAGCAGAAGATATTCTGTGGTGTTTGCCTCTTCATATAAACTTATCTTGCTGGATTTGACTGGGACTGCATTTAACTTCATGGGTCAAGTTGGGAAGAACTGACATCATAGTAATATTGAATCTTCTTATCCATTCGTTTTTTGTTTGCTTGTTTGTTTGTTTGCTTGCTTGTTTGTTTGTTTTGAGTTGGAGTCTCACTCTGTTACCCAGGCTGGAGTGCGGTGGCACACTCATGGTCACTGCAGCCTCCACCTGCTGGGCTCAAGTAATCCTTCTGCTTCAGCCTGCCAAGTAGTTGGAATTACAGATGTGCACCACCACACCCAGCTAATTTTATGACTTGCTATAGAGACGAGATCTCACCATGTTGCTCAGGCTTGTCTCAAACCTCTGAGCTCAGGCTATTCTTTCACTTCTGCTGCCCAAGTGCTGGGATTACAGGTATGAGCCACTGCACCTGGCTAGTTTTTTTTTTTTTTTTTTAATTTGGTTCATCAGAGTTTTGTAGTTTTCCTCTTGTAGATTTTGTACATATTTTGTTACTTCAGTATGCTATCATACTTTTGGGGGGATTGCTTGTGTAAATTATATTGTATTTTTATTTTTGAATTCCACTTAGTAATTGCTAAAATAGAAGAGAACAATTGACTTCTCTATATTAACCTGGTTCCTCCAACCTTGATACAATCAGTATGATTTCTAGGAGTTGTGGCAGTGCTTTCAGATTTTCTACATAGATAAGCATGCCATGTATGCATATTATTTTATTTTTCCTTCCTCAAAAGTATGTATTTTATTTCATCTCTTATCTTATTGCATTAGCTAGGACTTCTGGTACAACATTGAAAAAGAAGAACATTTTTCCTTTGTTCCTCATCTTAGTAGAATCGCTTCTAGGTGCTGAGCATTACACATCAATCACATGGCCTGTAGCATTTTGTAAATGTCTGTTATCAAGTTGAGGAGATCTCCTCTATCCCTAGTTTGTAAGGTTTTTTTTTTTATTACGAATACTTGCTAGACCTTTATTAAATGCTTTTTCTGTATCTATCGATTTGATAATGTTCTTTTTACTTTTTAGTTTGTTGATGTGAAAAATCGCATTAATTGCTTTTCAAACATCAAACCAATTTTGCATATTTGAGATAAATCTCACTTGGTAGTGGTGTATAATTCTTTATATATGTTTAAATTTGATCTGTTAATATTTTGTTGAGAATTTTTGCCTTATGTTCATGGGAGCTATTGGTTTCTTATTTTAATTTTTGAAAAATCTCCTTGACTGGCATTGGTTTTAGAGTCATTCTGGCACCAAAGAATGATTTATGGAAGTACTCCTTCTGCTTCTGTCTTCTGGAATAGATGGTAGGGAACTTGTAAAATGTCTTTGTTAAATGTTTGGCAGAATTCACCAGTGAATTCATTCAAGCCATGTTTTTTAAATAGGATTAGTTGAAATACTTGCATAGTGAAAAGAGTGAAAAGAATGGTCTTCATAGCAGAAATTAACCTTTGGATTAAAATGTCAAAATCTACCCCCAACTCCCAAAATAATTTCCAAAAATTTCAAGAACTAATAGTACAACAAAGAAAATAATGAACATCTTGTTTATGTAATGGTTATGACATTATGTTAATTCACTTCCCAAAATATTTGCTTATTTGGAAATACTCCACTTTCCTACAATGTAAAACATAAATATTCGTGACAACTAAGGTCAGTAATTTCAAATTATTCCCCAAATAATTGAAATTCGTAATCTATAATACATCTTACATGTTATAAGTTACTATGGCAAAGCAAATAGGTTTAAGTAAAGCTTGATCTCATATCCACGATCAATCTCATGCCACACTATCACAAATTATACAGCATAATGTGCAGCTAAAGAAAAATAATACAAAGTAATTACTTATAAGGAGACTCTAACATAGTTTACATGTAGATAGCTTCTGAAATCTTGAAGCAGTAGACACTTTCCCTTCTCTAAGATTAGATATTTTTCAACAACAATGAGAATGTCTTTTATGTCCTCACATGGTAGTGTTTTTCAAAGGAGTAGTGAGGTTGTGGAATGTGTTACACACTCCATGTAGGCACTGCCATCAAATCAAGCAAAACAACACAACTCAACAAAATCAAGCAATTCTCAGAGCTGTCCCATTTATCAAGAACTCTGGCATTGCGATATATCTTTTTCTTTAGTGAGGCATGTTACAGAAGACAAAGTTAATGGTCAGTTTCTAGTCTCCTCTTGTTTAATCTCTTAATTCTCTAGAGTTACCTTTTAATTAGGACACCTGCCTCATAATCCAATCCACTGAGTTCCATTGCATGTGCTGATATCAATATCAAAGTTCCAAGTTGTTTGCTTTTAAAGTAGCAACAAGCGTAGACAACCTGGCTTATTCATTATTCCACAAAAATAGAAGATACAGTAATGTATTAAGAGGGTATACAATTATTTGAGGTTCACATTCAACAGTCAAAAATTAAGAAGGCAAACAGTGGCACCTATTTGCCACTAGCCACTGTCTCCTCTGGTATCACTAGCGTTGACATCATCTATCACTTTGATTTCTAGATTATGGTGTCTTCATTAGTGGTAATTTAGAGACAATTTGACTTCAGACTCCATATTTCAGTTCACTTTTTAAAACGATGATCCAAGTTAATGTTGTTTTATTAAAAGAGAGCGAAGCTCACCACTGACTTCTATATTTCTAAATGTGATGACGCTTTCAGTTCTTACTCACAGTTGACTGTTGACAACCACTCCCTATAAGGACTGTGTACTCCTTCCCCCCACTTTTTTTTTTCTTTCTGGATTCCAGAGCAAATTGTTCTGCTTCTATTTCTACATTTAGGTGCCTTATTTTATGCTTCTTTTGCTGGCTCAAAATTCTCTGACCACTAATGTTTACAGTTTTAGAAAGTTCATTTTATTATTTGTTTTTCTGAAAGTGATTTTGCCCACACATAATTTGTCACACACAGTCATTATTGACAGATAATACTCTTTGACTAAATGTTAGTGGAAACTCTAAATATCTATAGATATGGAGTCATATACGTATGTGTGTGTATACAGGGGTTCCAAAAATATTTTAAGTACGTTTTAAGTGTGACGTTCATTCAAAAGATGGCATTTATCTAATGAATCTAGCTTCACCATGCAGCAGGCAGGACAGTCAAGAAAACAGCAGAAGCACAGTTGAGCGAATGTCATATTACATATTGCTACCATAATTCAACTCCACTTTGAAAAGTCATACATAGATAACATCTCTTAAAATGGGTCTACATATTTTGGATATTATATATGAATATACATATATACATATTCTGCTTTCATGTTTCTAAAACCTCCCTAAACACAAAATGCACAAAACTAAACTTAGGATCATCATCTGAAACCTGGTACTGACTCAATAATCCTAAACTCAGGGAATGACACCATCATTCATGTAACACATTTCCTTTACGTCTTCTTCACCCTGCATACCTCATACTGGATAAAATGCAGCCTAATTGATCCCTTGTATATTTTTGTGTTTTCTACTTCTCTCCATTCCCATTGCCAACTTCCAAATCCATTGTCATCATCTTGATTGCCACAATAGCTGCTAGGTGGTTTCCCCATATAAAGATTATGATTGCCAAAACCATTCTCTACAAGCCCACGCCCTACAGAGTAGCCAGAGTATGCTGGCTTTGGCCTTTGTTACACAACTAATAAATAAAATAGCTTCCACAACTTCCGGGTTCTTGTGATTTACTTATTCAGCAGAATATTGAATTTAGCACACACCATCATAGAGAAAACTTTGGGCTGTGAGTACTAATCTGTGAGCAATATGATGGTATTCATAGATTCTAGATACAAGGGTCAGCCCTTATCAAGTATATGTACATAAAAGAAAACCAAGGAAAGTGAATAAACATCAAAATACCTTTGGAAGTGTGCACAGTGAGAACCACAGTAAATCGACTCTTTCAGACAATACTGGGACTGGGCATATCTTCTGCTTCTAGATTAAACAATGCTGTCAATGAGTGAATCATTTAGCTGCTTCCATCAACAAATATTAAATGAGGAAGAAATCATGAAAAATAAACACCTGGTTTTGAAAAGTGAGATGGTGAACCAATTAAACAGCTTATTTTCAAGACTTATTTTCTTATAAAAACTCACAAGTTCATTGACTTACTGTAACCTCCTCCCAATTCAACACTATTGCTTTATAAACTCTGCTCAGTCCCAGCTAATGTCTTGTCTAACAAGACCTATTTTAAAACTATCCCTGACATGGTTAAAGCCCAAATACTCACAAGTACTCTGCACTAATTTTCCATTTCGTGACATTATGAAGATTCTGTCAAGGTGGTATTCTCCTTTAATTCAGCAAGTGTAGTCAACGGAGTTTTGCCTTTTCGATAGCTTTTGATGTTGTTATTGCTTTTCCTGGCAGAGTCAACAGCAATAGTACTCTGAAATATGCTTGAATACTGATGTCAAGGGAAGTAGAAAGCAAACAGGGATGCTGTGACTGCAGCAGTGTCTGGGAGTGGGTGATTGCTGTTCTCATGTGTTAGAAAGATGCCAAGGCGTGGCTGAGGCTTCGAGAGTGAGATAGCTTGGGGAATGATGCTAGATTTTAATTGCAGAGAGACACCCAGGGGAAAAACAGAGGCTACAAAGCTGTGTATTGGTTGCGGTGGGCTGAGGATGACACCTGCGCTTGGATCCGGTTTGCTTAATTTCCCATAATTGCCTAAACAGAGGATGGACATCAGGAGACGAGTACCATGTGTGCCACAACTAAATAATATTTGGCATCCAAATCAAGTGACGTCTTCAGTATTCCTCTGGTTCTTGGCAATGGTGTAAGAGAGAGAAGAATCAAGCCAGACTGAATGAAATTCTCTAGCAAAAGATTTATATTACATGAGGCAGGCAATAGAAGGTTCTACAGCAAAACTCAGCTTCCTTTGGAAAGCAGTTGTGTCAGAGAAAAAGTGAAATGTGTGGGTCTATGAACAGATATGTAGAAAGGACTACAGCCTAATTTGAATTACTAGAAAATAACTAAAAAGAAACAAGTGAGAAAGAACCTATCATCTTTAAATGAAAAATAGAAAATAACTCACGGCTGTTTGAAAATACAATCTCAGAACCGGACATTGTGCAATTTCTTCATGTTCCTTCTAGTAGTCCTTTGTGAACAGAAATGTGGTGAAAAACTCTTGAGAGTTGAAAAACAGAAAGAAGATATAATCATTTTATTTCCTCTGGTAATTGTTTAATTTTTGCTAATGGCTTAAGTCAAAGAGAACACAGATAATTCTGTTAGAAAACCACATACAGCTTTGTTTTCAACAGCAGATTTATAGTTCCATGAAAAAATATTGTTGATATTGTAGTTTCTCTACTACCCTAAAAGAATATATTTTATTTGAAGTCAAATAAGAGAATGAAAGCATTATTTATATAACAATGTAAAGTATAGAAAAATAAACAAATTACATGCAAAGTTTTCTTTAAATATGACTCTATTGTGCATTTTAAATTATTGTGTCATTACTATGTTTGCCAATCAACATGTGTTTTACGTAAGGAGGAGGAGGTGGTGGTTTTTCCAGAATGATTTCTAAATTGTTAGGGTTTCATGGAAATGTGAAAGAGACTTCAAAATGAAAGACAGTGAAAAGCCACGCAAATCTTCAAAATGACTGAGGAAGTGCATTCCACACAATAGTAATCTTGATGTTTACCTCGTCAAGAGTGACCTGTTGAAGAATCATTTTGTTATCTCCCAGAAGAAATGATGAGGAGGGTACTCCAGTCCTCAATATGGGTGGTATGTCATAGTATGTAATATAACAGAGTTTAGTTACAGCATAGCAAATGCAGAACTGGTGGTGTATCCGGGCTTCTTCAGTGCATTTAGTAAGACACTTAATAGCAACCATGCAGCTGGGCTGAATGCAAGATAAGGAGGCACCTCACACTCTCATACTAGCTACAGTCTTGACAGCCCAGAGTCATGGAACAAATGCACAAGGTGATACGCTTGAACACTGATGTCAAGAGAAGTGGAAAACAAAACAGGGTTGCTGTGACTGCAGCAGTGACTGGGAGTTGGTGATTCTTGTTCTCACGCGGTAGAAAAATGCCAAGGTGTGGGTAAGGCTTCGACAGTGAGCTAGCTTGGGGAATGATGCTAGATTTTAACGTGCAGGGAGACACCCAGGGGAAAATGGAAGCTATAAAGTTAAGTTTGAAATATCAAAATCTCCTCAGAAACTCATAAACATATTAGCAGATGCTGATTTAGTAAGAACAAAGAGTTCAGATTGTAAAACACAATATGAATACGTTGCCTGATAGAGGCAGAATTTTAGTCTACATATGACAGTCTTGTCCTGCTCTGTCTGTCAAAACACACCCAAATATTGCATGCTTCTCTGGGCACCATACTCAACAGGGAGAGAAACACAGTAGACTATTCAAGAGAGAGGAGCCCAGATGGTAAAGAGAGCAGTTTGGACACAAGTTGTTCCACAGAAAACCACAGTTAGAAACTATAGGATGTTGGGTTTTGGCTAAGTGTAAGGAAGTCTTCCAAATAACGTAATCTTTTGAAGAAGGAAGTGAGTTATTTTTGGAAATGCAGTCAAATATGTATGCGTGTGGGTGCAGGCATGTGTGTGTCTGTGTGGACGTATATTATTTTGTCTTTTGTTGAACTGGCTTTTGGAAATTAACATCTTCATTATTTTACTTTGTAAAACACAACAATGATGCATTGTTTTGAGAACTTCTGTACACTTAAAGTGAAATAATTACTTATAAGATAGTGAAGCAACCAATTCTTCTTAGTGCTTGTGATTTATTAATCAAATAACAAACATTAATCTTGCCCATACCTAATTTGATATTGCTTGTTTCTAACATCTCACTTTTACTGATTTTTTTTCAAAACATTCAACTTCATGTATAATTACGTCACATGCTATAAATTTAATGATATTTTTAAGTAAATGATTCTATTATACTAAGATTAGGAAGAAATGGCTCAAATTGTTGACTAGAATACTGATTGCAATAGTACCAGGAATAATTGAAATTAATGTTTTGTGATATAAAAATGTTAAGTTATGGCAATGACACAGTGTTCTTTTTTTTATAAAATGTGTTTTGTGCTTTAAAAAGTAAGCAATCCAAGCATGAAAAATATTAAATAATTCTTACTTCACACCATTCAGCCTCTACTTATTCTTCTTCAGAATAACATTTTTTTAAACCTTTTTAAACAATTCTTTTTTATAGACTTAATTCTGAGTAATTTATTAGTAAATTAAGTGCTAATATTACCTATTTGTGTTCCACTGAGGGTGATATGGGAATAAATCGTTTAAACTGCCAGTCATTATCTCTGCAACAATTTTCTTTTCCAAAAAATTTTATATCATTAATAGTTTTATTAAGTAACTGAAATATTAAATTTTAGCAGCAAATTTATTCCTCGAGGTCTGGATCCATTCACTTTAGATCCGGCCTTGTGGACCCCATGAAGTGAAATTAGGAAATGAGCACATGTCTTCTACCCCCCACCCACACCACCCCTGTCTATTCAGGCTCTGAACACGATGTGTGATGTCACTTGTTACATTGTAGTCATGCAAGAGTAACCTCAATGCAAGTTTTGTCCAAAGCTAGATTCTAAAGAACTGGAAACCAATTTTTGAGTTTCATTTCTGATCTATGAGTTTATTATACTCGTATAGCTTTATGTGTTCACGAAAGTTTTTAATCATTTTTCTTTCTCTTGTTGACAGAAGATTCGTTTCTTTCTCAACGAATCACTGTAATTGTCTGATTTTTCTGATTATTATCTCTATTAACTAGAACATAATTTCTTTTTAGAAGAGAGTGTATTTATTGTTCCCACTTTCATAGTCTGACCAATATTTATAAAATAGTGGGATAACTATCATTCTGAAAGGATACATGATACTGTATTTGAATAACTATCTTGGTAATTATCTACAATGAGATGATTCTAATTTTGGGGATTGTGAAGTATTTAGTTGAAATGATAGGTATAATATAATGTAAATATACATTATATTCTAAATTTTAGCAATACATTTGTTCCTTGAGATCTGGATCCATTCATTTCTCGTGCTTTGGACCTAGTGTATGTCTCCTATCTCTACCCATCTACCCAGCTACATGATATGAATGTGTCAAGAGTTATTCAAGGGTACCTGATCTCAAACCAGACAAAGTAGGGACCAGAGGGAGGCCGAAACTTTACCTGTACAATACCCACTTGTATACCTAATCCTGAGTTGTACCCTACATCTTTAAAATTAAAAAATGAAATAAGTATATAAATAAAATACAATTTTAAAAAGGAAAAAATTTAAATATAAAGAAATACAAAAAAGAGTTATTCAAATACTTTTATTGATTTATCTTTATCTTGTTTCTTTATTTTCCGTTTACAGATAAATATATATTATAATGTAAATGTACATATATACATTTAAACTTATAATAGATATATTATTTAAAAATGTAATGTAAGATATATACATTTTATTGGGATTTTATTTTTACCCCATGTAATACACATATACACTATATATAATATCAATGCACATTAGATAATATCAAAAATTAGTATAATATCAAAAATTTGAAAGTACACAAATAAAATATTCCAAAGGTAACCACTAAAAACAGACTAAAGTGCATCATTCCAGGTATATTTTAGATATTTATAAACACAAATATACATGTAGAAATGCATCCATTCTGTACATATTTGGCATATATTTGCCTTTATCTTGTTTATTTTCAGTTTTACAGATCAAGTGAAAGTAAGCTTATTTTTGCTATTTCTTTGTGATCATGAAGAACCATTTACAAAAGAGTGAAGCTGAGGATGAGAAGGGCAATTCCTTTAATAACGTAAATTAAAGTTTTCACATTAAACAACAACATATTTATAAAACATTCATCTTCCACCAACCCATTTCCCTCCCCCCAGTTTGTCAATTCTTAATATTCTAAGCTTTTGATGTTTCTCGAAGAACAGTTAGGAAGGAGAGAAACATGTGATGTCTAGTTTGATTTATCTGCCCATGAAGCAAATAATTGTACTAGCCAAAATGACGATACCCTTCCCACCACTTTCCTAATTTAACAAAGCTAAGGAAGATAGTTGGATAGCCTCCAGGGTTATTTGTTTTGTTTCTTTAGATCATACAAGTAGAGTGTAGTTAAGAAAAGCCTCTGATAGTAAAAGAATGTGAATAAAAGAATAACTTAATAAAATAACTAGAATGTTGTAAAAAGATAGAATCTGTGCCTCCCACGTTTTAATATTATTATATTTTGATTAGATATTAATTGCAACTGATACATATTATTTGCAGTATTACCAGTATATTTTGCATGAATTTTATCTGTGGGCAGAGGCAACGTTAACTCACTTGTGAGGTGCAAACCACTCACCTTAGCTAATTAAGTCTTGGGAGTGTTACTCACAAAGCTACATTCTCTCCCTCTATTGGCAGATATAGGAACTACAGTCTTAATGGCTAATAATTACAAAAAATAATTATTAAAAAGTGTGTTTTCAATAAAGTAAATATTTCACAAGCACAAATAGTACTCAGATGTTTAGGAAGAAGAAGAACATCATAAGAACTGATAACTGAAAACTGCATATACACACCTACACATTGAGAGTGCAATGGTAACATGGTATCTCCATCTTTACCTTCTATAAGCTATCAATGGTTTATCCAGGTGCAATGTCTCAAATGTTACCTTAGTCCATAAAGAGTACACAGGAACTGCACAATTTTCCCTCTGATGCATTTAAGATTTGAGACTTTCTTTACAAATTAGGAATACCACTTTTTAGAACGAGATTGAATTTTTATGTGTTTTCAGGATGTAAGTACAGTAACAGTAGCTAGCTAACAAAGTGCCAATATGAGTACCTGTAATAAAAATTATATATGCCTGGTGCTATTTTCTACATTGTAATACATTACTTTAATAATTTACTTTTTAAATCATGTATGTTCTTTCAAATATTAATTAATAGTATTTTTGAGTCTCCCAAGATGCTACAAAATTGAAAACTTAAATGAAAGAAAAAATTTCCACTTACAGTCATATTTGCATCAAAGATATTAAGCCTAAACACAGTGTTTTCCTACAACTGGTTAATTTTCTGAAGTTGATCAAGGACCATGAACTTCCAGTGACCCCGTTTACCAGACACTTATAAGATCTGACTGAGATTTCACATTTCTCATCAATGAACAATGGTACTTTTAACCAGCTATATATTGACTGATGAACACATCACATTTTATCCAGAGGGTTGGTTTTCAATGCTAAATTAACTTAACTATCATGAAACTGCCTTTCTGTTTCTAACTTAAAAACGCTTGACTGTTCCTTCTCTAAAAATTTCTTCACTGGTCAGTGTTTCCTTGACTGTCAGATGAACAGACTGGCAGTCAAGATAGATAGATTATCTATTTTTTTATACACGTTCTTCTGGGCTTCATTTATTTTTTATGATGCATTGCAACAGTTTTTCATGTATAAATACTTAATGACATAAAATACTGTTAAATTTTCATTTATTAAATCATAATGATTTGTTTAGCCTTTCTGCTTCTTTGGCACTAAAGTATACATCATTTTTCATGTGCCCTAATGAACCATCTGTTTTTGATTACAGAGAAAATAATTGCAGTCTACCTGAATTTGGAAGAGTTTCAAATGTTTGCACTTTTGTGCAATCTTGCACATTATTCTTCTGCATTAAAAAGAAATTCTTCTAAATATTTTAGATTGAGCAAATAATAAAACCAAGATTGGAAATAGACATATAATTACACTATTCACAGAAATTGCAGCTCAGGATAAACTGAAAGAAGCAAGTACTTTATCAGGGAAGTGTTAGGTATAACCTGACAAACACAAACGGTGAGTCAGATACGTATCTGGGAAAGCTTAAATAAGATTGTTTTCATAGATGAAGAGAACTGTGTGATCTCAGATAATACTTTTTCTCTAATGGCAATAGGAAGGATATACAGAACGAAACCACGGAAGTTCACAAAGTGAACTTAACAATCGTATTTGTATGTGCATTTTCCACTTACATTTGGTAAGTAAGATGTCTTCCAATTGTCTCAGGATCAATGAACGTCACGTCATGGAGGTTGACCGAAGCGTCTTTGACGCTCGCCCATCACGAAGATTACATCAGGTAACATGAACGTGCTGCAGCCTGGTGCCTTTCAAGTCTTCAGTTGCGTGTGTGTTTCTCTAGATGTGTTTTGTTCTTTCTCAAAATGATATGAGTGAGTTTGCTGGCAGAGTACATTGTCCTTTTTGTAAATGAATGTCTATATGCTCCTCTCTGTGTCTGTGAAGATGACAGATTCCATCCTAACAAAGCTACAAAAGAGAAGTTACTGTTGATCTCAGAGAGAAGAGCAGAAGCCTTGGGAAGGGCGGAAGAGAGAAAATACCCAAGAAGTTTTCTTCCGGGACACAAGCAGGCCCCGTCTGTTGGCCAGATTCTAGCCTCTGGATGGGTTCTGTTGATGGGGCTGATCCCAGAGACATCAGAACATGGGGGAAGTAGAGAGGGCCCAGAGGCCTTTATTTTATTTTATTTTTTGAAGGGAGGTCTCTGTTCTTTGAATTCCAGGTCCATGAGAATGTCTGGAAAATGGATTCCATCTGCTTCACATGACTGCATAAGGCGGGAAGGCTGTCATCGTGTACAGACCTAAACAAAACCCAGAGTTAAGGAAGTGAGCTCAAGAGAAAACGCCAACAGGTGGAAGCAGAGGGCAGCAAAGGGGAGAAGCTGCCAGAAACGGACTCCAGCTAAAGGCCTGCACTGTGCCCTGCGGGGTTCCCACCACACAGCTGGCTTCCCTCTCTCGGGATCCCCAGGCAGCTGGGCCTGCTGGTGCAACCCTTCACGGGACCGACCTCTTAAGGGGCCAGTTAAGGACCCAGACAACTCTAGGTGCATTCCAGGCATTCATTCTCCAGCACGTTTTCTGGGTATTTTCAAATTAGATGATTGTACGTTTTACTGGAACAATTACAAAATTAGTATTTCATATTGTGTCTATCTGATGAGTTTTTTTTAAAAAAGAAACTCTACATAATTTTATTAGTAGAAGACCATGGAGTTAGGCTATGGTCTGAATGCTCATGTTGAAATCCTCACTCCTGAGCTGATGGTATTAGAAGCGGGTGATTAGGTCAGAAGTGTAGAGCCCTTGAGCGGGATTAGTGCCCTTCTAAAAAAGGTTGCAGAGAGCTGACGTGCCCCCTCCACTGTGTGAGGGAAACATCCAGGAGGTGCCACTTTTAGGAATGAAGAAACGATTCCGCACCAGATATTGAATCTTTGGTTTGCTCTTGGGTTCCCCAGCCTCCAGCACGATGAGAAATAAATTCCTGTTGCTTATAAGCTACCCAGTCCATGGCGTTTTGTCATAGCAGCCTGGGCAGACTAAGACAGATTTTAATTACGGTTTCTTTAAGTCAAAGCTCAACCTGTTTTGTAGGCACTGATGTAAAATTTGCAGGATCCAAACACTGAAAAACAAAACCGGTGAAGTCATAGGCCAGCTCTGACAAGGTCACAACGAAACAAGCCCTTAAATGTCAGCTTTATGCTTTCAACAAAAAATGTGCTACTTACCTTCCATCATCAAAATCACAGAGAAAAAGACACATTATTCAGCAATTCTACTCACGTGAGTACATGGGAGACAAACATTTCCAGATCAGGGCTTAAAAGGACTTCGTTTGAGATGATTTAACACCCAAGCAATCGATCATAACAAAATTAGCTAACCACCCTGGACTCGGATTATTCATCTGCCAATTATTATATCTTCCCTGCTTCCTACACTAAATTTTGTGGTCTAATACTGCTCTCCATTTTAGGGCAACTTGTATAAACTGAATTATAGCTAAATGTGACAATCTACAGTCTAAATGTAGGGTCTGAATGATGGTTAATTTTAGAGATGGAGCAAAAAAAGCAAATAGCACATTATCTTGTTTCCTAACTAGTAATAGTTTGCCAGTGTGATAGACCAGCTGCTCTATAGTCCTCAAAACATCAAAAATCCTCTGTTCATCATTAACCATAAAACAGACAGACATACAGAATTTCAAAATTAATGTAAGGACTACCAAGGCATAACAGAGTCAATGATCACACCGTGCCATCTGGCAAAGTTCTATTTTAACCTGTGGCGACTTATGCATACACGTATGTATAAGTATGTTTGCGGAATATGTGCATATTGTTATAAGCCATGTCAAGTCCTGGGCTGCAGCAGGATGGACTAGCAGGACCCGAATCTGGAAACCAGATTTACCAGGCCGGGCGAAACAGACTGGGGTAATAACATTTTTGTGTAGGCCAAGGAACTGCAGTCATACTAAGGGGGAAAACTCAGCCCGAATCTGAAGTCTCAGGTCCAATCAGACACGAAAAGAAAAACTACATAAACACAAAGTTTGGAAATGTCGAATTTGGAATTAGGCAGGAATCAGGATCAGGAAACAAGCAGAACAGGAAAGATCAGAGGGAAGAAACTAACAGCTTCAGGGCCAGAGCTGAACTGCTATGTAAAGTGTATTGTCAGGTATGCCCTGCTTCCCAGGGTGAAGCAGGGCTCTTGGTCTTGGCATCGATAACCAATGACTGCAGCTTAAAGTGAAAGTGCTGCATGGATGGAGAAATCCTTTCAACATCTCCACCGTGTGTGTGCACATACATGTGCATTCACGTGAACAAGTTCAACTCATTCTATGGCACGGCGTAAAATGGTGATTGAATTTGTAAAAATGGCTAAAAGCCTTTGGTTGGTTGTTCCGATACATTCTAAGGACTCTCTGTATCTAGTTCTCATGAGGCTCTCCACAATGAGGGCACGGTGAGGAAACACTGCTCTCACCAGTCATGAAAAGATACAGAGTTTTGGAAAAGATCAAGAGTCTGCCCAAGTTCACTTAATTCAGAAAGTTGTAGAACGGAGTCTCAGATTCAAATTCATAAGATTCCAGTTCTCTGTTCCTGTCTCAGCCCTCATCTCTACGCTAGATTGACCGCCATGATTTTCCCAAAGGTTCTCCAACGTTTTGTTGACTCCCTTAATTCAGCCGGCTGACACACCGTGGATTTAGGCGGCGGGCGTTTTACTTTGCTTTGTTGTTATTTTGATGTTAAACAAAAAGTGACGGGAGACAGTTGTGTTGGGCTGAGCTTCCCCACCAGAACCTCACAGATCAGACCAGACCAGCATGGAGTCACTCATGCCAAAGGCCGCAGAGTCAAGCCAGAGCGTCAAGGAAGCAAGTCGACGCCAGAGCAGCCCAGTTTTCCCCCCAAGCAGGAGATGAGTCTATGGATATCAGCGTGATGAGGATGGCCCCTGACGTTACCCAAAAGTGACTTGTAGCAACTGGGTATTAACCCACTCATTTTTTCTATTGTTCTGTGTTCCCGTTTCCGCCTTATGAAACCCACCGTCTGCCACTGTGCAGGGGGCAGGCTCATACCATTTTGTAGAAAGGAAGTTGCTCCGATTCATGAGTTGTGAATAAAAGTCAGTTGGTCTCTAACTAAACTTATTGCAGTTTTGGCTTTTGTCGCCCATCAAGGCGCAGTTGTAAGAATAAGGGGAGAAAAATCAAGAACTCAATAAAATAGCACAGAATAGGACAGTGTGTGATCCATGCCTACTGGGTAACCAAGATAAATTGAAGCAAGGGGGTCAGAGAGAGCAGGGTAAATATCCTCATTTGCCAAATGCCTTTTTTTTTTTTTTGAGTCGGAGTCTCACTCTGTCACCCAGACTGGAGTGCAGTGGCTGCTCCCGGCCATCGCAGCCTCGACCTGCTGGGCTCTGGCGATCCTTCTGCCTCAGCCTTCCGAGTAGCCGGAACTACAGGCGTGCACTACCACGCCCGGCTGATTTTTTGATTTATTGTAGAGATGAGGTCTCGTTGCCCAGGCGGGTCTCGAACCCGCGGGCTCAGGCAATCCACTCACCTCGGCCCCCCAAAGGCGCGGGATTATAGGCTGAGCCACCGAGCCCGGCCAAATTCCTTATTTTGCAGACTCCTGTTTTCCCGTCAGGATATCTGACTGACTTCTTGTTACACATTGACATTTAGCATTTATGTTGTGAAATTTTAAAAGGGAGCCAAATTCTACATGCATGAAAAATGAGACCTTACGACTTAGATTCAGTTCTCCCTGTCCGGCTACAATTGAGTGACTTTTGAATAGAGCAGCGTTTTTCTTTTCTTTTTTAATTTTTGGGGAACTGTGTGATACATGTATGTCTAGAAGCCAAGGAAAATCATATATTTATGACATTTTCCTTAAAATTATATAACTTAACTGCACTTTTGTCTCAACCAGTTTTAGTGAAAATAAATGCTTTTAATTTATAAATTATAACTTCATAATTTAGAAAAAGAAATTATAATGAAACTAGGGAAGGCAAACAAAAGACTTTATGAAATTTCTTTCCTTCATTTACCCTCTATACTGGCAAATACTGAGCTATAAACAAAGACCATTAGTAAGAAAATTAGGTTTAATTTTGAATTGCATGCATATGGTAATTTCGCACTTTGAACTGCATAATCTGCATGCTTTGTGACCACTGAAAGCTTCTACCTACACCTTGGACTAAGTTAGAAAGAATTACCAAAAATAAAACCTGATTTGACCTCCCTTGTCCTTCCTTTAATTCATTTAGTTAATTGTGCCAGGTAATTGGTTGAGTACCCAAGGTCACCATCATGACTAATGATCGTTGTCTGGGTGAGGATGCCATTGTTGTTTTCAAAGGAATGTTAGTGTTCCTGAGGAAATAGGGATACACCTTCTTATGCTTTTAATTAAAGTTAGTTCTCATGCAAATTCCAAAGATGTATAATAAGCTCTCAATTTTTTTACTTATTCCCAAACCACTAGATTATAGGTTATTGAACACAAGAATCATAGCACCAATCCCTCAGTGCCTAACAAAAGTAAGTACTCAATAAATGCTTTTGGTAATAAATGCCATTATAGTTTTTATCAGCATTTATTTTTCTCTTTTTAAACAAAAAATTGAAGCAAGCTTTCATGTATATGAAATCATGCCACTTGATAGTATAATAATCACATAATTTATTGCAGTAACAAACTTATTTGGGTGAAAATTATAGGTTGATTTGTTTGCAAGGCATTTAAAAATGGAGGAACATCACTTTAGTTAGTGATGTTTTCTAGAGATGAGATATTCTAGGGAGCCGGGTGTCTACAAAGCACTGTGAGAATTCTGAGAATGAAACACAAACAGCCTCAAGGTGGAGGTCAGCGCCCAAGACAAGAGGGCATCAGGAATGGCAGCACTGTCTTGGGCTCAGGCCAGGCACTGGGGCTCCAACAGAATCATTCTTTTGAGATTTAGTATAAAATACCATATTTATCCAATTTCAAGATATTGAAAATTAACCCTATAACACGTGGGTAAAGAGACAACGGTCTTGATTCAAGGTTGTATGAGAATTAACAAAATTCAAAATAATATTTTTTCTTCACTGGGTTATATGTTGCTGTAAATTATATTATATGAAGATACAAGAAGGAAATAAGTCTAAAAATGTATTTGGGGAGAATTGGAAGTGAAGACGAACACTAAACAAAACGAAACGTGAACAAAAATAGAACCATGAAATTGTGGTACAAGGAAGAATCTTGAATAACCTTCACAAGCTTAGCTTTTGCTGGAAAATGAGTTGAGATAAGGAACCGAGTATCAGCACCTCAACACCACTTTTTCTTTTTACTCAAAAGCATAGAACGTGGTACAAAAGACCGTTTTAGAATGAATAATTCCATGGATACTAAGAATTTTTCCAGGGGAAGAAAAACACAGAGAGACAGAGAAAGGGGGAAAAGGTGTGAATCAAATCTGTAGCCCCGAGAAATCACAGCCAGTCAAAAGAGGGGTGAGAACAGCTGCATGGGCAGAGAAGGTTCTGGGAGTTCTCATTCCAGCATGGTCAGACGTAAGAAGAGCCCAGCCCACTCGGGGGATGGTATTTTGGAGTGGCATTTGGGCCAGCCAGGGCTCTCTGCAATCCTCCTGCCTATGAAAAATGGGCTGAACAGCTCGAGTTCGGGAGCTGGCAGAGAAGAGCTGCGTCCTGCGTTGCCATGCAGCCCCAGATTCAGAGGGGGCCTTTGGGACCCCCCCCGTGGTAAAGCCTGTCTCCCTCAGTTGGCATCAGTTTTACAGTCGATAATAAGCATGGCAGAGAGATGACCTGTGATGTGGGGGCAAAGATGTGTCCCAAAACATTTGAGGAAGCCGTTCCCTGTGAAGAGATGCAGAAAATCCCCACACAAAGCAAGCAACAGATAAAAGAACATTACAAAAAAAGAGTTTAGAATCGATATACTGACTGTTAAGTGATGCAGGAGGATAATGTCGCTGTGCATGAAAATATTTTAACGTAAAATTGTAAACTTGGAATTATAAAAAAATAGGTATAATGTGACTATTCATGTGAATACCATTTACATTAATGAGATGAGAAACTGGACCAAGGGGTTCACCTTTAGTCCAAAGGTCAAAGAGAGACAATGACCACAACTTCCTGATATCTAACCATGGGCAAGACACCATGCTAAGCACTTTCTTCATTTATGTCTGTACCTACATTTGCATCCGCATTTATATCTATATTTACATAACTGCATGTATTTGCATGTTGAAGAGAACCAGAACGTGCTGCTTTAATAGATGCCATGTTGGCATAAGAATTATTTTGAGCTAAAGGCACTTGGAAAGCAGCAAGGGCAGGAAGGGCTCACTGATTTTCCCTTTTTCTTCCCCAAAACAGGAAAGAAAAGCCCCAAGTGGAAGAAATCCTCCCTGTTCTAGGAAGAAAGTAATATTCCTGTCACTAAGGACGAAAAGTCCAGGCCCAAATGAACCTTGTAAATGTAACTCATCTTCCTGGTCATTTCTCCGTGGTCAATTACCCAAGCCCGCACTCCCCAGCACAGCCATGTCGTCACAAGTTACTACTCTGCCCACCTCAGTATTTCAGTGTTCAACTCTAGTCTAACTGATTCGTTCAGACTTCATTTTCTTATATGGGATCCCGTGTCATGGAAAACTCGTGTTAAATAAATGTGAGTGATTTTTCTCCTGCTAATCTGTCTTTTGTCAACTTAATTGTCAGGGTAGAGGTAAAATGTTGCCTTCTCTGCAATGTCAATATTCAAATTTCTTAGATATGTAACTCCCGTGTGTGTGTGTGTGTGTGTGTGTGTGTGTGTGTCTTTCTCTCTCTTTCTCTCTCATCCATTTACTTTTCACAGAAAACCTATGAAGTAAACAGCATCGACAGCCCCATTGTACATCTGAAGAAAGGAAGGCATAAAAAGGACAACTGACTTGCTGAATGTGGTGCATATAGTAAACCCACAGATGTCAGTTTTTTTGTTTATTTTTGAGTTGGAGTTTCACTCTCATCATCCCGGCTGGCCTGCAGTGGCACGCTTATGGCCACCGCAGCCTCAACCTTCTGGACTTAGGCCATCCTTCCGCCTCGGCCTTCCAAGCAGCTGGAACTGCAGACACAAGCCACCGCACCCGGCTAGTTTTGGTGATTTATTGTCGAGATGAGGTCTCACCTAGCTGCCCAGGTGGTCTTGAAACCAGGCTTTGGCAATCCTCTTGCCTCGGCCTCCCATCCCAAAGTGCTGGGATTACAGGTTGCATCACCACACCTGGCCCAGATGCTCGTTTCACACCTAACATTCTTAATCACTGCACTATGACTCGTTCTTAAAATTTTTATGTATAAGCCGGGCTCGGTGGCTCAGCCTGTCATCCCGCCCCTTTGGGAGGCTGAGGTGAGTGGA